>NW_026693126.1:0-171721 GCF_021218885.2 Marmota monax | reverse complement strand
AATGATTAGACTATGTTAATTCCTAGCCCATTCAAATTGGTGTAACTATTATTATACTGGATGACATACTATATACCTGCTGTTGAATGCCAGACCTAGTTCACAGTTTTTTATTGTGTACTGTGGTTAAATGCTGACCCGACCATTCCTAAATAAGTAGCAATTAGTGTTACAGATTTCAAAGAAGACACTGGACATTTATCTAAAGCCATACATCTGTTGCTGACATTAATGCTACTCCAGATCCTCCCTCCCTCTAAAAGGGCTGGGAAGAGATCAGGACAATTCAAGATCACAGAGTAGAGAGCCTGCAGCTGAGAAATACAACTCAGCTAAGCAACAGTAAATCTCACCCCCAACACAGTCTAAACCCGTTTAAGCCCTGACATTACTCCAACTCAAAGAATTGAAGAGACAATAGCCCCAAACCAAAAATAAATCAATAAAGACATCTCCAACCTAAGGACCCAAAGAGAAACAATCAGAGAGGAACTTCAGGTCTCATCCCTTGACATCTACTAATATATCAAAAAATCCCAGAACAAATAAGATAATTACATGTGAAAGCACACATGTAAAAAAGAGAAAGGGGAATCCATCTTAATTGATGTGTAAGTCCAATACATCGAAAAACATGAAGAAACAGGCAAATAAATCTTCCCCTGCCCAGAAAAATTCAAAATCCCCCAACAAAGTATCCCAATGATAGTGATATGGACAAAATCCCAGAGAAAAATTATAAAAACCTGATTATTAAAATATTCAATGAACTAAAGGAAGATCAAAGAAAGAAGAGAACAAATGCAGAAGATAGAAGACCACTTCAATCTAGATATAGAAATAGTAAAAAGAGCTGAATCAGAAATCCTAGAAATGAAAGACAAAATCAAATTAAAAATTCACTTGAATATATCAATAGCAGATTAGATTGTGTAGAAAATAGAACTTCAGCTCTTGAAGACAAGGTATTGTTCTTGAGTACACAGAATGCAATAAAGGGAAAAATTATAGAACAAGAACAGAATATACAAGAACTCTGCTCCAACATTAAAAGACCAACCAAACCTGAGAATCATGGGGATAGAAGAGAACATAGAGATACAAGCAAAAAGCATGAAAGAATATTTTCAATGAGATAGTTTCAGAAAACTTTTCCCTTATCATAAATGAGATATCTACATACAGGAGAAGGACCCAAATAGACCTATTCAAACAAGAAGCTCTCCAAGTCATCATATCATAATTAAAATGACTAACATAGAAAACAAGGAGAGAATATTAAAACCTGCAAGAGAGAAATATCAGGTCACATTTAGAGGCAAACCAATAAGGCTCAATTCTGATTTCTCAGTTCAGATCCTAAAATCAAGAAGGACCTTGAGTGAAATATTCCAAGCTCTAAAGGAAACAGCTGCCAGCCAATGTGACTATACCCAGAAAATCTCAGTTTCGAATTTAAGGGGGAAATAAACTTTTCATGATAATAAACCAAAAGAATTCATGCATATGAAGCCATCACTACAAAGAATAGTCTAAGATAAACTGCACACAGAGGAACTAAAAAACCTATTCCCAAAGCTCCCACACAGAGGAAGATCAATAGAAGTATAATCCACTAAATGAGAATCAAGACAAGATTAAATACAACAAAACCATAATGGCAGAAAACCATATACATATATCCACATTAATATTAAATTGTAATGGTCTCAACTGCCAATTAAACACACAAATTAGCAGGATGGGTCAAAAAAGAAGATCCAACTACATGGTGTTTACAAGAGACTCATCTCATGGGCAAAGACCCCCACAGGATGAAGGTGAAAGAATGGAAAAAATATTCCATGCATATGGAACCCTTAAAACAAGTAGGAACAGCTATTCTCATATCTGACAAAGCAAATTTCAAGCAAAAAATAATCAGAAGAGACAAAGAAGGCCATTACATCCTGGTAAAGGGAATAATCCAGCAAGAAGATGTAACAATAGTAAACATTTATGCTTCAAATGTCAGCAACACAATAACATTAAAAAAAATGCCATGACATCAAATTCCAGATAGACCCAACCACAATAATACTGGACGATTTCAACACACCTTTACTACCAATAGACAGGACATAAAAACATAAATCAATAAAGACATCTCCAACCTAAATGATATTATAAATCAAATGAACCTAAACCCAAAGAGATAAATTTATATTTTTTTCAGCAGCACATGGAACTTTTCTCAAAATAGATCATATTCTAGGCCACAAAGCAAATCTTACCAAATATAAAAATGTTTCTATAATCCTATGCATCCTATCAGATCACAATGGAATGACACTAGAAATCAACAGCAAGACAAATAATAAAAATTGCATAAACACATGGAGATTTAACAATACTTTCTTAAATGAAGAGTTAATCAAAGAAGAAATGAGAGGAAATCAAGAAATTCTTAGACATGAACAATAACAGGGATACAACACATCAAAATTTCTGGGACAATATGAAAGCAGTTCTAAGAGGAAAATTTGTAGCACTGAATGCCTACACTTAAAAAATAGAGAGATTGAAAATAAATAAGCTTATTATCCATCCCAAGGCCTTAGAAAAAGAAACAAAAACTAATTCCCCATACAGCAGAAGATAGGAGATAACTAAGATCAGAACTGAAATCAATAAAATTGAAAATAAGAAAATAATATACAAGGTCAATGCAATGAAGATTTGGTTCTTTGAAAAAATAAGATAAACCTTTATTCAAACTAACCAAAACAAAGATAGAGATGAAAAAATAATTATCATCAGAGATATTTCTAAAATTCAAATGATTATCAGAACCTATTTTAAAATTTATATGCCAATAAAATGGAAAATCTGGAAGACATGGACTAATTTTTAGCCACATGACCTCTACAAATTGAATCAGGAAGATATTTAAAAAAACCTAAACAGACTCATATCAGGTACTGAAATTGAATTAGCAATTAAAAAGCTTTCCTCCGACACACACAAAAAAAGACCAGGACGTGATGGATTCTCAGCTGAGTTCTATCAGACATTTGCAGAAGAACTAACATCAGTCTTTCTCAAATTATCTCATGAAATTTAAAGGGAAGGAACACTCTCAAGTACATTCTATAAAGCCTGTATAAATAACCCTGATTCCAAAATCAAAGATGCATCAAGGAAAGAAAACTATAGACCAACATCCCTGATGACCATAGATGCAAAGATCCTTAATAAAACATTAGCAAACTGCATCAAAAACATATAAAAAAGATAATCCAGTGGGTTTCATTCCAGAGACACAAGGTTGGTTCAATATATACAAATCAATAAATGTAATTCACAGCTTGAACAGAATTAAGGATGACAATCACATGATCATCCTAATAGATGCAGAAAAGGCCTTTGACAAAATCCCAACACCCATTTATGTTAAAAACACTGGAGAAGCTAGAGTTGAAGGAACTTACCTCCCAATTTTAAAGGCCATTTATGACAAACCAAAAGCCAACATTATACTGAATGGACAAAACCCAAAAGCATTTCCTCTATAATTGGAAAAAGAAAAGGTTGTCAACTTTTACCACTCCTATTCATTATAGTTCTCAAAACATTAGTCAGAGTGATCAGAAATCAATAAAAAGAAATCAAAGGGATACATATAGGAAAGAAAAGAAGTCAAACTATCTATGTATGCCAATGACACAATCCTATATCTAGAAGACAAAACACACACACACACACACACACACACAAACAAATAGAAAACAACTTCCATCAAAAGATTTTTAGAGCTTATAAATCAGTTCATCAAAGTATCAGGATACAAGATCAACACCCATAAATCAATGTCTTTCCTACGGTCCAAAACTGATTCAGCCAAGGTACAGATCAAGAAAACCATCCCATTCACAATAACCCCAAAATAAAAATAAAAAATAATAAAATAAAATACTTGGGAAATAAACCGTCCATGCCTGTGGAGAGAGCCAGCTACTCACCAACAGCACCTAGTCCCCTGTTGGCTCTGGAAACTCCTAGCTGCGGGCTTCGTGATGCCCTCAGGGTCATGGGTTCAGGTCCGATCAGGCATGAACTTGGTCCTGGAGACCTGCTGTTGCCGCGCCCCGCAGGTGGCGGGAGAGGCGGAGGCGCAGGAGGGCAGCAAAGCAGCCGGTCCCCCAGCTGGCAACGGCTTCTGCAGCGCGTAGTGCCCGACTGAACGGAAAAACCGTCGCTGGCGCCCTGGGCGGCCGTTAAGTGCCGCCCCTGCCGGCTGGCCGCCTTTCCCTCCTTCCCCGCCAGGGGGCGCTAGGCTGGAGGCTTGAGACCCTTGGAAGGCCCCGTAAGCCCCGCGCCAGCCTGCCTTCCAGCATTCCTGAGCAAGACCTTTGCGTGGCTCGTTCTCTAGACTCCCTGAGAAACTTCTGGGTGAAGGGAACCAAAGCCAAGCCACTGGCAACTGTCCTTCAGGGAACTAACTCCCAGACAGATGGAGACTGAATTCCCTCTGCTCTTCTTCCTCTGGAACTGGGTGACCACATTGTGTCCACAGCCTCATATCTCCAAAGCCACTGCTGGGGTTGGGATGGTGCAAGGTAAGTGGAAAGGCCTCAAGGCTCTCTAGTGTCCTCCTGGTGAACCGCTTGCTTGCTGCAGTCTTTAGGCTGTCATCCAGAATTTCAAAGCCGCTGATTCTGAAAGTTTACCATTTTTTTTTTTTAATCCTGTTTCTGGAGGGACAGCTTTGTAGAGTCCTCTAGAATGCCATTTTGCTGACACCCTCTTTTTGGGTTAGGGTGGTTGATCAATTCTTTTTTTTTCCTTTCTTTTTCTTTTTCATTTTTTAAATTTCTAACAGATTGTTTCTTTGTATTTAAAGTGGACTTCCTGTAGGTGCCATATAGTTGGGTCTTTCTTTTTCATCCAGTCTGGTCTGTCTTTAAGACTATGTGGTAGGCACATGAATGTTCTCCTAAAAATGACCATGCCCTAATCCCTGGACCTGTAAATATGCTAGTTCAGTTTTCAGATGGAATCAGGTTATCAACAGACTTTCAAAAAGGGAGATCCTGAAATCTCCATGTGGGCCCCGTTGGAGGATATGAGCCCTAAAATCCGGGAAAATTTCCCAGAAGTAAGAGAGTTTTGAGGCAGAAGAAGAGGCAGGTGGACTTAAAAGTGTGAGAGGGACTCTGACTTTTGGTGGCCTTTAGCACAGAATGAAGGGACCATGAGCAAAGGCATATAGTCAGTTTAGGAGCTCCAACAGGCCTCAGGTAATGGACAGCAGGTTAAGAGATCTCAGTCCTAAAATATACAAGGGCCTGGATTCTGTCAACAACCCCAGTCAACAAGGAAGCACATTCTCTTTTAGTCTCCAGAAGGAAATCCTGCCCTAAATTTGGTTTTAGTTGGGTGAGATGAGACCTGTGCCTGACTTATTAATACTGAATTATTAGATAATAAATTTGCATTGTTTTAACTCACCAAGTTTACAGTAATTTGCTGTAGCAGCAGTAAAAAAAAACTAATACAGATCATTTATGTATAATTTGATTCTTGTTATAGTTGTGTTTAAATCTACTTTATGGCTATTTGTTTTTTTCTTTATTCTATATATTATCATTATTTTTTTTCTTTTTGTACCATCTGTTTACTGAATTTTTAAAAGACTTTTTTACAGCAGTTTTAGGTTCACAGAAGAATTGATTGGAAGGTATGGAGATTTACATATATCCCTTGCTCTCATACGTGCATAGTCTCCCTATTACCAACATCCTGCATCATAGTAGTATATTTGTTACAATCAATGGACCTAAATTGACATATCATTATCATCCAGAGTTCATATCCTACCTTGGGGTTCACTTTGATGTACTTTTTTCATATTTTTATGAAACAATTTTTCTTCTGTTACCTTAGTGATTACTTTATAACTTATAGTACCCATCTTTAATTTTGAACACTCTGTCCTAATATATCTTTTCTCATAGTATTTCTCTTTCATTTGACTTATTCTATTAAAAATATCTGTTTAAGAAATGCCCTTCCTGTATTTCTCTATTTTGAATGCAACTGGGTAGAAATCCAACCAAAAGTAGTAGCCAAATAAAAAGAGAGCTCTCATAAGCAGAGTGTTCCATATATGTATGGAAAGATCCCATAGTAGTTATCCATATGCAAAATGTTTATTTTTATATAGTAGCTTAAAGTAAATTTGATATAACTTAAAAAATAGTGCGTGGTTTGACCTTATATTAAATATTTGTTAACCTCTGACACAAAGAATATGGACAGAGGGATAAAGATGTTGACATACCAGATTGTATAATGGACTTGCCTCTCTGATGAAAAGGGTAGTGGGTTAATGCTTCACTAGATTGCATCAAGTAGGTGAATTGAATGGAAAAATATAATTGACAGAAAAAATTAAGTTCTAAATGTCCACTACACTCCTTGAAATAGACTTTATGTTCCTCTAGAAGTTAAGTTTTAAATTATTTCTTCTCATTTATATAATGCATGATTATCTGAGTTAAAAAATTTATAACAATATCTGTAAGTTTGAAGATACCCATTAATCCACCTCAGTAGGAGGTAAACACTTTGTTATCGCTGTTTTCTGTTTGGTATGCATTCAGTGATACATTCACCTAGAATATATATAATTTATTTATTTTTACATGAAAAGTTATTATATCATGCATGTTACTCTGCAACATGGTTCCATTATTCAACAGGGATCTTCTTTTTTTAATGTAAATTTTTAAAATTTATATATGACAGCAGAATGCATTACAATTCTAATTACATATATAGAGCACAATTTTTCATATCTCTGGTTGTATACATAGTATATTCACACCAATTCGTGTGATCATCACATTCCACCATCATTAATTACCCCATACCCCCTCCCTTCCCCTCCAATCCCTCTGCCCTACCTAGAGTTTCTCTATTCCTCCAATACTCCTGCTCCCTATCCCACTATGACTCAGCCTCCTTATATCAAAGAAAACATTCGGCATTTGTTTTTTTTTTTTTTGGGGGGGGGGCATTGGCTAACTTCACTAAGCATTATCTTCTCTAACTCCATCCATTTACCTGCAAATGCCATGATTTTATTCTCTTTTTTTGCTGAGTAATATTATATTGTGTGTATATGCCACATTTTTTTAATCCATTCATCTATTGCAAGGCATCTAGATGGGTTCCACAGTTTAGCTATTGTGAATTGTGCTGAGAGGAAACACTTGTACTGTTTGGTAGACTGAAATCAATTCTTCATCTCTCACTTGTGGTGCCCCCAGGGCCATGATCATATGAAAACATGGATGGTAGTGTTAAATTGGAATATATATTTATATATATGTATATGTACATATATGTATGTTCATATATGGAGAGTTATGTTGGATACATGTATATAAAGTTGTGTATATATATATATATATATATATATATATATACACACACACACACACACACACACATTAATGTGTATTTATACTGTGCTATCTCTGGCAAGAAAAGCAAAATCTTTTTGTTATTAACAAATATTTATTGAGTTTATTGTGATCTTGATGGTTTTATCTTGCTTTTTTGGTGAACACAAAAATATAGAAATGAATATTGTTTTTGTAAGGGGAACTGGGTTTTTTTAAAATGCTAGTACACTTTTATTTTTTTAATTTTTATTGATTTTATGTTTTTTTAAATACATGGTAGTGGAATACATTATAATTCTTATAATACATATAGAGTACAATTTTCATATCTTTGTATATAGAGTTATGTTCATGCCAATTCATGCCTTTATACATGTACTTTTTTGTATTACAATTCTTATTACACACAATTTTTCATATCACAATTTATACCACAATTATACTATAATTTTTCATATCTCTGTTTACATATAAAGTATGTTGCCACCTAATTTGAGTCTTCATACATGTACTTTGGATAATGATGCCCCTCACATTCCATTGACCTTGCTAATCCCCTGCCTCCTCCCTTTCCCTCCCACCCCTCTTCCCTATCTAGAGTTCATCTAATTATCCCATGTTCCCCCTGCTACCCCACTATGAGTCAGCCTCATTATATCAGAGAAAACATTCAGCATTTGTTTTCTGGGGATTGGCTAACTTCACTTAGCATTATCTTTTCTAGCGCCATCCATTTACCTGCAAATGCTATGATTTTATTCTCTTTTAATTCTGAGTAAAATTCCATTGTGTATATATGCCACATTTTAAAAAATCCATTCATCCACTGAGGGGCATCTAGGTTGGCTCCATAGTTTAGCTATTGTGAATTGTGCTGCTATAAACATTGATGTGGCTGTGTCCCTGTAGTATGCTGATTTTAAGTCCTTTGGGTATATTCTGAGGAGAGGGATAGCTGGGTCAAATGGTGGTTCCATTCCCAGATTTCCAAGGAATCTCCATACTGCTTTCCATATTGGCTGCAACAATTTGCAGTCCCACCAGCAATGTATGAATGTGCCTTTTTCCCCACATCCTCTCCAACACTTATTGTTGTTTGTCTTCATAATACCTGCCATTCTGACTGGAGTGAGATGATATTAGAGTAGTTTTGATTGGCATTCTCTGATTGCTAGAGATGATGAGCATTTTTTCATATATTTGTTGATTGATTATATATCCTCTTCTGAGAAGTGTCTGTTCAGGTCCTTGACCTATTTGTTGATTGGATGATGATGATAATGATGATGATTAGTTTAGTGCTTAGCTTTTTGAGTTCTTCATATGTCCTAGAGATGAGTGCTCTATCTGATGTGTGAGGGGTAAAAATTTGCTCCCAGGAGCAAACCTCATAGATTGTTTCTTTTCCTGAGAAGAAACTTTTTAGTTTGATTCCATCCCAATTACTGATTCTTGGTTTTAATTCTTGCGCTATAGGAGTCTTATTAAGGAAGTTGAGGCCTAGTCCCCACATGATGAAGATTAGGACCTACTTTTTCTTCTATTAGATGCAGAGTCTCTGGTTTAATTCCAAGTCCTTGATCCATTTTAAGATAAGTATTGTGAGGTGAGAGATAGGGGTTTAATTTCATTTTGTTGCATACAATTTCCAGTTTTCCTAGCACCATTTGTTGAAGATGCTATCTTTTCTCCAGTGCATGTTTTTGGCACCTTTATCTAATATAAGATAATTTAAATTTTGTGGGTTAGTCTCTGTGTCATCTATTTTGTGCCATTGGTCTCCCAGTCTGTTTGGTGCCAACACCATGCTGTTTTGTTACTATTGCTCTGTAGTATAGTTTAATGTCTGGTATAGCGATGCCACCTGCTTCACTTCCTGCGAAGGATTGGAAAAGCAAAATCTTAAGCTGTTATCTCAGGAGAGTCATATTGTTGTCACTTCAAATGAACGAAATATATAATATTAAACTGTCTTTATAATAAATATTACTGACTTTATTTCTTTAATGGCATTAATAACAATCAATTACCAGTTTCAACTATGAGCAACCCTCTATGAGTATAAATATTTTTACAATGTTCTCTTTAGTTGGAAAGTGCATTTAATATACCATTTTACTTTTTAATATTTATTTATATTATTTATTTATTTACATTGGAATCAATTATAAAATGTAATATAATTTTCATTTATATGTTTTTAAACTTAAGCACATCTAATTACAGGTGATATTTTATTCATCGGTTATTTTTATATTTATATCTTATATTTCTTCTCAGTTACAGGTAGTTTAAATGAAATCTTAACTAATTTTTTTTCCCAATTTTTGACCTGAGATCTCTTCTCTATCCACACACCTTCCTTTTCTTGTCTTGTAGTACCATAATACATGCTTACCAGGATGGTTAATATGTACAAAACAAAGCTGTTGTTTTTATGTTTTTTTTTTTTAATATTCAAACTTTACCCCTCACACTTTTCTTTATCACAGTAAATAGCAACATCCTTCTTCATTTTCTCAGGCCAGCAACTTTCGCCTCTCTGTCTTATACCACATAATTGTTACATTGTCAAATCCTTTGTAGTATATGCAGAAATCTGTCCAAATCTACCTCCTTCTTCTCTGTCATTGTGTATCAAACCACTGTCATCCCTCTCATGGATTCTTTTTTTTTAAAAAAAGAGAGAGAGAGAGAGAAGAGAGAGAGATTTTTTAATATTTATTTTTCAGTGGACACAACATCTTTATTTATTATTAGTAGCCCTATGGTAGGAAGGACTTCCATTACCCCACACATTTAGGATGTAAATAAAATGTAGTATACTTTCCATATCCCTTACTGCCACATGCACAAAAAAAAGGAAATTTTCCATTGTTACATTAAAATGGGGTTTACTGAGCATATACTGAATGTTCTTTTGGTTTTCTAGTGTTTGCTTTTTCTCTCTCTTTCTCTCTTTATGGTTTTGCTATCCAAGACTGCAGTCTTAATAAAAGACCAATCCCACTCTCTTCCTGAAGTCCATCCCTGACCCAGGTGGGGGTCATTTTGTCTAGACTGAAGACTGGTTTCTCCTTGGACAGGTCTAAAGAAATAGCATCAGCTGTTATATTCTCATTCATCACAAAAAACAGACTGAAGCAAAAATATCTGCTGATGCGTTTAGGAGAGACAGAGACCAAATATGATTGGGAAATTGGAATCAAATAGTCTTGATACCCTAGTTAACATACAGCAAAGCACAAATTTCTGGAAATAGGACTTGTGCACCCCCTTGGGATTGTTTCAAGCCAAAGTGTTTTCTGACAAGTGAGCACGGCTGTCTTGAGAGCTAGCACGCACTGTCAGGGAGGGAAAGCTGGGAATTGGGAGATGTGAAATTTGCTGGTTCAAATATCAGCTCCATATATCAACTGTCACTCAGAATGAAAGAAGCTACTGACAAAGCAGTCCTTCTTTGGTTCTGAAGTTTGATTGATTGGTTGATCTAGTTGGAAGCAAAAATTGCTGCCAGTGGGGAGAAAAGGCAAACCTGGGGTCCCAAACAAGGTTTTTGTTTAGTATCTTAAAGGGTAGTAAACTTTAAAATGAGTCCCCCCTCCACTTACTTTCCAACTAGTGAAAAACACTTATATTGGAAACTGAGATTTGGATTTTAATCCCACATTATCATCTAATTATATAATTATGAAAATATGATACAATATCCTTGGATTTTCTTATGTCTAAAATAGATAGATTGGATTAGATCAATGTTGGGGCTCTGTTGTAAAATATAATCATTCTCTCTTTCTTTTTATTTTTTTTTATTTTTGGTATTGGGGATTTAACCCAGGGGCACTTTACTACTGAGCTATATCCCCAGGCCCTCCCCAAATTTTTATTTTGAGACTTATTAGATTACTTAGGGCTTTGCTAAGTAGCTGAGGCTAGCCGCAAACTTGCAATCCTTCTGTCTCAGCCTCCCAAGCCACTGGGATTTCAGGCATGACCACCACACCCAGCTTAGTCTCATTTTTGTATCAGATTTATTACAGTGTTTCGCCATTCAAAAATAAAGATAAGGGGCTAATGGTGTAGCTCAGTGGTAGAATGCTTGCCTACTCTGTGCAAGGCCCTGGGTTCCATATCAAGCATCAAAAAACAACAACACTAACAACAATAAAACAGAGAACAACAAAATTCAAACAAATAAAAAAGACAGATCAAATTAAAACTGGACTCCCTCATTTTGCCACCACTCCCAGATATCTGAACCAACACATTAGAGAAACAATTATTTTTTTCACTAACAATTGCATAAATAAATATTTGTTGAGTTGGAGAGAAATAATTTCTAACTTCAGCAACTTAATAGCTAAGTGCTTATGAGTTGAAAATGAAAACAAGGGAAGATGAATAGCTCCTTGCCTCCGACTTTGGCATTTGTGACTTGCTAGGTTAGCAAACTGAGCACATCCTGAGTAAAAGCAAATCAAGAGTGACTGATTAATACCTTCTATGGCAAACGGCTTCCCCACGGTTAGAAGTTTACAGTCAGCATCTATTGACACTTCATAATCCAGAAGGGCTTTGTCCATGATGAAGGCGTCTAGTTTCTCTGGATCATTCCTATATTTAAGACCAAGAGAGAAAAAGTGAACATGATTTATTAATGAGCAGGAAGCATTAAGCCTGACAGTTGGCTTCTGTTTAGGGGACAGACACCTGAACACTAAGGGCAGCACAAGCTTGCTTGCTTCTGACAGATTTGTTGATCTCACTGACCTAGAGAGTACAGATCAGGGGAAACAGATATTCTTACAAGAAAACATGATAAACCTCTGTGTTTATCTACCAGTCTCTTTCATGACTTCTAAACCCAACAACAAAGCCACGGTGACTGAATTGAATAGGAAAGTATACAGGGTTATCAGAGAAACTCGTGTTAGGTATTGTATTCATTGTCTTCCATACAGTTTATCACTCATAAAGGCTGTGACATAATCAATGAGGAAATTGAGGCTCAGAGAGTCGAAGGAACTTGATCCAGGGGACATAGCTGGTAGAGTTGCAGCCAGTTGGTCTCATTAATCACATGTTGAAAGTTTAATCTTTTTTCCTGAAGATCAATGTCATATTATTCAGAGATCAAGTATTATTTCATATTTATGAGTAGTTATTAAGGAAATATTTAGAAGAGATCTAGTATTCTTGAGAAAAGGAAGTTAGAATAGTCTAAGTCCATGGGCTAGTATTCAATAAATGGAAGGGGAAGCTGATGTAATAGATCTTAGTGGTCCAATTTGTTAACATACCTACAGAAATTCATGTTACATCCCAGTAGGTGGTTCTGGCAATGATAATTTAGAGTAGTTGTCCCTGGGCTGTATTAGTGAATTGGCAATGGGCTCAAATTGTTATCAGAAGTCTTGGGGCACTTGGGCATCCTTTATGAAAGTCTTCTTCTTCTTTTTTTTTCATACTGGGGATTGAACTCAGGGAGCTTAATCACTGAGCTACATCTCCAGTAACCTTTTTATTTTGAGATAGGGTCTGGCTAAATAGCTTATGGCCTTGTTGAATTGTTGAGGCTGGCTCTGAAATTGTGATTCTCCTGCCTCAGACTCCTGAGTCACTGGGATTATAGGTGCATGCCCGGCTAGTCTTCCCATTTTTCTGAACATTAATGCAGAAGAGGTTTTGGGGAAGGCTATGTCTCAGCATAGGCCTAGCTCCTACTTACAAAAAGGGCAAGGGTGGAGAAGTTTGAAAGCGAGCTGTTTAGGTCACTTTTATTTTTGTCTTCAGCCAGTATGACATACATATATTGAAGAAAGGCTATCTACACTCAGGGTTATCTAGACAGCTTTGCAAAGAAAATAACTCTTCTCTATTCCATTTGGCCTCAGTATGGTATCTTAGAACAAGGAATAAGGCTGTTCAAATTCAACACAGAGAAGTGGTTTCTAAACTCAGAGAAGAGCAAGGCTAGGGCTCATCAAAACTTTAAAAGAGAAAGATGTCCCTAGACAGGTATAAAGTTCATCACTTGGCAGAAAACATATCTTCACATGGATGGATTTGTTTGGACCACACATGGACACATAGTAAGTAGTTTAACTTTTCTTTTTGGTGCCAATTACCATTGCTTACTTTTCATTCTCTTCCAGTAAGTGAAAAAAAATTTTTTTTTAAAAGTATCCTCTTTTCCAGAGGTATTGAATTTAAGTTTTAACAAGGTTCATGTTTGGCTTTAACCAAAATGAAATCACCTCTCAGTTCCATCCATATACTTATACAACTATTCTTAATTTTGGAATGAAAAAAGTGCAGTTGGTTATATCAGATTTCTATTGCATAGGAACTAGAAGCAATCATCTCACACAGACTCCCCTGAGACCATGAGTCACTGGTGAAGAAGTGGCCAAGTGTGATTCAGGTATTATAGCTTCTGTACTGAGTCACCATTGTAGTTGATAGGGCCTCCAGTTGATTCTCCCATTATAGAATCATGCTCTTTTTTTTGAGCATTTATTTAAAAATACATATTACATACTACAAAGTCATATATTAATATACTGAAAGAAGTGTACATTTTAATAGGATTAATTTATTGTTAAATTGTCACCTTAGGGAGCAGGCCCCTGAGAGAGTTGGTATAAGGCTGGGAGAATTTTGATGGGAGAGGCAAAGGACACAGGTGACTTTCAAGTACAGTGACTTTGGGTGTTGTTCCCTGTAAGTAAGAGCTTTGGGATGCTAGAGGGGCAGGATAACATGAAGATTGCAATTGCTTTGAGTAATGTCTAAGAGCATCAGTAGTGACTAGGTCAAAAGTAGAGAAAGAAGGATGAGAGAGCAGTGAAGTGGTATTAATGATAAGCTCTGCCTATATTTCTCTTCCACATCAATCAGTGACTCATCTGGGGAACTTGTTGCAATGCAGATTTGGATGCAGTTGGTTTGGGATGGAGCCTGGCATCTTGCATGTCTAACTAGTTCCCAGATACTAACTGGAACACAGATGTTTCTGTAACATGGACTATTCTTTGATCATCAAGGACCTTTCATTATGATTTCCAAACCAGCTTGAAGTAGCGATTGGATTACAAAGAACTGGCTCTAGTCCTGATTCTGCCACTTGTTAGCTGCATTACCATGGAAAGCTTACTTCTTTCAGGCCTTCTTCATCTGTGACTACTTTTCTAATGATTGCTTCTCTCCAGGCTAAGGTGGGGCCAATGCTGGGTATGGGAACCTTCTCACGTCAAGTCACTGGAATAAATGAATGCATGGAGTGAAGAGGAAATGCTGGGAACCCCAGCAGTGGTTCATCTCATGTTTGTCACACTGCCAGCAGAACTCAGTTTGTCAGCCATTATCTAGCTGGGAGCCTAATGCTATTTCCCTGACATCTCATTCTCTCTCTCCGCTGTGTATTTGCCTGAAGGAAAGAATACATACAGAAGAGGATCTGGGAGGCAATGGAGCTCTAAACTCTGTGCCAGAGAGGGACTCTAATGTTTTGATGTTTTTGCAAAATTAAAAGTGCCATTTCATAGTACTTAAGCATCATATATACTTTGCAAATCTAAGAGTGTGTGGCTTCCTCTCCAAGCTCTCATTAAAAGTCCATAAGATTGTTTAAGGGGCCTATTATTAGAACTCTTAAGAAACACAAAGCCCTTATGTTCCATAAAATCTTTTATTTCCTCTCTTTTAAGAACTTGAGGTGGCAGGCCCTGTTGTCCATTGGGGAGATCATTGTAGCTGACCATAAAGAAACCAGCTTCCCAATGCTGCACAATTATAAGGATTGGAGGGCTGGATGCCTGTTATTGCCCTGGTGCCAAGTGGGAGGGAGAGAACTGCTCACCCTCAGGCAGTGGTGCTTATTGGGATCCATGCATTCACTTTCCCAGGCAGACTAGACAAGCAGACCCATAACTGCATGGTCCTCCTCTGCATTCAGTTCACTGAATCACAGGCTCTGATGATCTGCCATGGCAATGTGATTGCCTTTGATTGCTTTTCATAAATTCTGATGAGAAGGATGCAGACATGGGAAGCACTGCCTTCTATCTTTTCTCTTTTCTACAGGAAATCCCTAAGATAAATTCCATTTCCTCATGGCAAGAGTAGGCATTCCATGGGCTTAGAGATTCACTGTGAAGGAAAGGGTTGCTTTGGGACACTTTATCCCCTGGCCATATTCCCTGTGTGTTTGTTCATTTCAGCACCATTGTTTTCTCAAGTGATGCCAAGCCAGCTTTTATTTCCCCCACCATCTGCTGCACTAATGACTCCACTGGCTCTTGGAGCAAAGCTACTGCCAACTTGAGACTATGCAGGTAACTAGTAATAGAGGCCACATAATTAAATGCACATATTCCATACTGCCATACTACCTTCTGGGTCCCACACAGTGTGATATTACTGAACACAGTGGAAATACTTGTCATTAAAACAACAACAACAATAAATCACACCAGTAGCAAAATGACATCTCTTTCAGTGAGAACTTTTAGGATCCAAGAGGTTGACACTCACTTGAGGTACTGCACTCCATCAGGGGTGGCTGGAACATTGTACCTCCTCATATACTCATGCATCTCTGGGAAGCTTTGCCTCACATAATCTTCAGCACTGCTCTCCCGGACAGTTCCAAACCGGAAGCCTTGGGACGGATGGTGCAGCTGAAGGAGAAAAGAAATGGTTTTAATATAAGTTACTATTAGAATTGTTTCCAAATTTTTCCTTTTTCATTATTATTTGGAACCCAGGGATAATTTTTAGGACTTTTAAAACACACAAAGGCACAAACATATAATAAAGATGTGCAGATACAGGTACATTCTCTTCCATATCCCAGTTTTCACATCAGAAATTGTTCTATCTTCAGAAGCAAACAGATGGGAACAAGAAATCCAAACTACACAACAATTTTTTTCTTTATATTGACAAACTATGATAATGCTTTAAAAGCTGTACAACTTGGCATGTAGAATCAGCTTCATATTCTAAATTGTACTTTGAAATACGTAATTAAGATAATAAATCGAAGATTATGATCCCTTTAGTTAGACCTACACAGAGGCCTAATTAAAAACCTTGCATCCTCAGATTAAAATATACCTGACTCAACATTGTGAATATATCCCTCTCTTTTTAGTTTTTATTTTATTTTTTTAATTTTAATTTATTTTTTATTTACATATAATAGCAGAATGCACTATAATTCTTATTACTTTCTTAAGTATCAGTTATATTACATGTTAGGTGTGTTGATTTTATTTTTGGTATTATTATGAAATGCTCTTGTTCCTTTATGAAACTGTATTATCCAATGCTGAGTCATGCTGTATATTTCCTCGGAAGGAATAGTGTGTAAGAAAGTTGAGATCAGTGGAGGTGAGGGGTAGCAGGAGTAGACTCAGTAATGTCATAGTTCTCCAGGATGCAAGACTGCATGGTGAGGATGGGCAGTGCACTGGGAGTCCTGCTGAGACCTTTCCGTCACTAAGGATAGAAAAGATACATCACATGAAATGTTACTCAGTGAAATCTGGGAGAAGCCTTAATATGGGATCCAAAACTTGGACAATTTCAAATTTAAGAACAAACTGAAATTGGGCCATATTATGAAAGTGATGAAATATCCTGAAGTTTTTTTTTTTAAGTTGTTGATGGACCTTTTATTTTGTTTATTTATATGTGGTGCTGAGAATTGAACCCAGTGCCTCACATATGTTAGGCAAGCACTCTACCACTAAGCCACAATCCCAGCCCAATAACCTGAAGTTTTAGGGCTACACTTCTCCACCAATGTTACAGTAAAGTTTTTGAACTTTTTTATTCTGTTTCATATTGATGTATTTTATACCACTGGTTCTGACTATAAGTTGTGGGGACCATGGGTCCATAGATGGGTTTCATGAACTTCAAAAATCTGAAATTTTAGGCAATAGTTTATGTAAATACATATTTGTAATTTTTTCCTATGGAAGGAGAAAATACAGCACTCTTTAAAAATTAATTAGGCTTTCAAATTGTTTACAACCCCCAATGAAAAAGATAGAGAACTCACTGGATATGGTAACAAATACCTTATAATCAAATTTGAAGTAATTCTGACACACACTAAAGGCAATATGACCATAATTAAATAAACTATAAAGCATGTTCTTATAAGATGTCATGAAATCTATAAAACAAATTTGTAAAACATGCTTATAAACTCTGGTAGCTTCTCCTATGAAAAAATGGAAAAAGTTTTTATATCATGACCAAAATTTAATATGTGCATATTTATTTAAATACCATAATTCCCATAAGTATCACATATGAACAGACACACACACACACACACACACACCTTGGAAGAAAATATATAAAGATATTAGCAATGGCTGTATGACTGGTGATGAAATAATAATAAATTTATTTTAAAGTTATGGGTTGTCTTCAGAAACATATATAATGTTTATAAGTAGAAAAAACTTCCTGCAGTCACTGCCATATAGGAACGGATCCCCTGGTTATTCATGATATTTCTTTGGATACCCCACTGTGGAGTAGGTAATATGGTATTATGCCCTTTGTTTAATGTAATTACTTCATACAAATTCTAACATTTTATGTCAGTGCAACCTTAATGAGGCATAAACAATAACAACAGTTAACATTTACTGAGTACTTATCATGTGCCAAACATGGTACTCAGCATTTCATGTGCATTATCTTGTTTAATCCTCATGATGGCTTCACAGGAGGACACTATTACCACTTTCTTTTGAAGAGCAGTATACCGCAACTCAGAGAAATGAAGTAATTGGTGTAAGATCATGCAGCTGGAAGTAGTAGGGATTGGATCAGAACCAGAATCTGTCTGATTTCAAAGCTCTGGTTGTTATCCACCCCATCATCCTGTCTTCCAATTCATAGCAGTAACTGGAGTGATGATGATTATTATTGGGAACTCATCAGCCTTTTCTTAATATTCTCCTTGAGACTTCAACCCCTTGGCAATTCTCACAATAGCAAATTGCTGTCCTATGGATGGAGAAAAGAAAATTCATCAGCATTTTCTCTGTACAACACCTATTCATTTTTTTTTAAGGCCTACATCAAGATCTTCTGTGCGAAGTCTTTGGTCTTATATAGTTTCACCCTACTACCCAAAGTGATAACAATAAAAGTGATTAATTGCTTATTTATCTATATCAATACAGCAAACTATGTACTTACAAACTATGTACTCTAGCTGTTTATTTAAGCAAACGTTTACATTTCCATGAATCATTTCTTCTGATCCACCTGAGAAACCTGTGACCTAGGTATTTTCACTATATTCCTCTCACAGATGAAGAAACTGAACATTAGAAAGTTTGACATTTGTCCAAGGTCACAGAGCTAGTAAAAGCAGCACCTGGGATTTGAACCCGGACAGTCTGATGGAAGAATTCAGCTTTGACCCCTGTAAAACACTGCTTCTGACATATGTCATACTCACTCCCTGGGTCTGATCTTTGCAAAATCTGCTAGTTATGTGCCAGAGTTAAGGGTTTCAAACCTTTATAATCCTCACAATAATCATGGAATAGATGTTATTTTCTTATTTTACAGATTAAGACACTGAGGTTTGGGTAGCTAGTGACCACATTTTCATAGAGATTAACAAGTCTTCATATTATACATAAAGATGTAGTTGTACATACATGAGTGTAGTTGTGTTAACATTTCATTAATGCCTAGATTCTTAACTTCTTCACTGGGCTGGAACTCTATAAACAAGAATCCTGTCTAGTTTAACTCACCATGGTATTCCCAATGGCTTCCATCAAGTAATCCATCAATGGAATGCTTGATAATGGATTAATTCATAGATATTCTTTGAACACAGGGAGATGATGGCTTTTTCATTCATTTAGTACAAAAAGTGCTGACAGCTTGGCCTACCACTTAAGCATTGCCATTAAGCCTTTTATTTAAGGTCAAGGAACATAGGATCATTAAATAACATGCTTTTGTCTTGTATATGAAAAGACTCTCTTCCTGGAGTCTATTTCCTCACCTTATCCTGTGGCAATACTTTTATGGCCAATGAACAGTTTCTAGGCAAACTCCGCCTTTCTGGGATTTATTTGCTCTGCTGAAAAGAAAGGGTATCCTTTCTTTTCCAGGAACTAGGAAGGAGGTAGGACCCAGGAGACCCAGGCTCAGAATTTCGGTTCAGGACTGGCTCTTTGTATTTTATCTTTTCCATAACTTTTGGCTGCTATTTGCTCATCAACTTTCACATTGGCCTCATGTGACTCTGTGGAGGCAGTGGTTTTGAGGTTTGGAGAGTGGAAAGTTCCCTAAAGCATGAATGTGTAGGAGATGATGCATTCTGTTAGCTGGATGGGAGCCTCACTCTTACGTGGAGATGTTTTACCTACAACTTCAATGGTCTGAGTCATCATAATCTCCACCCTCCACATGTTCCCTTTATTTCTCTCCAACTTCCTCAGTCATCTTAGAACTCAAAGATGATCTGATCATCATCCATGGCTCCCTATCCACCCTTGGGATAAAGGCCAGACTTTACCCTGGACTCTAAGGTTTGGCATGATTCTATTCCTGCCTTTTTTCTAATTTCATTTCCCTATTCTTACCCCTTACCCTCCGTACTTTTGTCAATTTTCTCAGTTCTTCCAACATATACATCTTGCTTGATCAGAGCTGTTTACACAAACTTGGCTCTGTCTGGGGGTGATCTATTTCCCTATTGCTACTTCTCCTTTATCTCGTTAACTCTTACTTGCCATTTCCTCAAGGAAGCATTCATTGACCCTAAGCTTGGGTCAGGTCCCCTGAAACACTCATCTGTTGCACCTTCAGTTTCACATAGCACTGATAACATTGGAATTATTTGCTAAATCTGCCTTCCTGGCTAGATCTAAATTTCTACTAGCTCATTCATGTGGTCATAAGTCCTCAGCAAATATTAGCTGCTATCATCATCATCACCGTCATCAGCAGCATCATCGCCATCATGCAAACATACAGTACTTGGCACTTAGGAGATGCTTGGTACATACGGGGATAATAAGTGAATCATCACTTTTGACACAAAATCCTTTTAGGCTTGATGCATTACAAATTTCATACTTTTATCCTATATCTTTTTCTTTTCCCTTAAAGATTATTTTCCCCCTTTAATTGTTATCTTAATTCTTTCAAAGTGAGATATTCTTTTTTATTATCTGTGTGAGGTTCTAATGGAAAATAACAGCATACTACTCAGCAGTCACAGAATAATAGAATTGGAAAAGTGATCTAAGAAGCGATTGATGTAACCCAGTGGGCCAGCATAGTCTGCTCTGTGTGTAATTCAGCCAGCCAGGGATGTCAGAAAACCTGCATCAAGGAAGGAGGATAAAAGTATACAAAGAGCTAAAGCATTTGAGCTGTATTACAACCATCACCAGGAAGTCCCAGAGAGAAAAGTATTCTTTAAAGTTTCAGCTGAATACTTTACCAGCTCTTCCAATTCTGTTTATATTTGCATCAACCTCTTTGAGCCTTGGGGAAATATCTAAGGTTAAACTATCTATTTGTATGTGAATTGTTTAGCATTAATGAAATGCTAAACTCTACCTGGAGCACATGAAGAACAATCAGACATGCATTTCCCAGAAAGCAGGGAAGAAGCTCAAAACAAATGGAAATAAACTTAGGAAAGAAACCACTATGATCAAAGTTGGAAGGATGCCTCAGATGAAAAATAATCCCAATGCTCTAGGGTTTATTTAAGATCTATATTTGTACCTTAATGTGATTGGTACTTAAATCATACATGCAATGTAGTTACTGGACACTGTATAATGTTCGTTGGAATTGGGTGGAAAGGGTCATTTTTAGCTTGCCCAGTAGAAGGGGTGTACCAGCTCCTCCCATGATGTTATGTTATCCACTCTAAACCCATGGACTATAATGTGAAGTGGTCTCAGGTTTCAGAGTGACTTTTAAATCATCTATGTACTTTAATCCACTAAAGTCTGAATCTTTTCATAACATGGTAAAATGTACAACACTGAGTTTCTTCAAAATAAAGTTTCTTAATCCTTAGGTCTAGGTTGGAGATTTTGCATGAAAGAATTCCTGGTTGATGATGCTACCATGGTTCGTGGACCAGACTTTCAATAGCAAGTTTATAATCTCACCAGAAAGTGCTGTTAAATTGGTTTGCATGTCTCTAGTGTCAAGCAAATTACTCCTCTTGAAGCGTATCTTTCACATATAAAGGATGACTTTGCATTCCCACTCAACCAATTTATTCCATTTAAATATATAATAATAATGATAATAGTAATAAAATTAATGGCAGTATTTTTGGATATTTACTGTATGATAATACATTTAAATATAACAAGATCACTACTTTTATTATTTATTGTTGCGTATGAAAAACCTGAGATTCAGAGAAATTTAGTGCATTGTTTAAAACCTGTAAAAAGTAAGATTGGATTTGAACCTGTCTGACTCAAAGTCCTTACTTCCTCTTATCTAGTATTACATTCTGCATTTATAGATTTATTGTTCAAGCTTTGCTGAAATGGTAAGTATGTACCTATTTGTGCAACAATTTCATAACAATTTTGGTTATTATAGTTGTGGTCATACAATTTATATTGTAAACAAGGACACTTTTTAAAAAGAGGTCACTGTTGGTAATTATACAGGGACAACAGACACACTAGAACTGTCCCTGGCAAACAAGGACATATCTTCCTCCTGGCTATTATTCATGCTCTGTACTTTAGAATACAGAAACATAAGGCTGAAAATGATGTTTTTGAGCCCTTCAAATGTGAGTTGTGGTTACATCTTATGCTTCATTTTTTCCATGTTATTCTTCTTCTACAGAAGCTGCTTTCTCTATCTAAAGTTAAGCAGTTTACTGCCTTTCCCTTCATTTTCTGTCTGGAGATGACCCTTTATGTTAGGTCAGCTATCTATAGTCAACAACATTCTTCAACTACAAGCTTGATTTATAGGAGCTTTGGACCTGTTCCTTCTGACAACTTGAATCACTGAATCCAGTCTATATGTAGACGATGGGTCAGCAGAATAGGGCCCATGGGCCAAATTCAGCCTGCCACCTGTTTTTGTAAATCAAGTTTTATTGAACCACAGTCCTGCCCATTCATTTGCATACTGTGTGTGGCTGCTTCTGTGCTATATCCTGTGGAGCTGAGTAGGTGCGCAAGAGACTGTCTGATTCACATAGCCTAAAATTTTTACTATCTGGCCCAATCAGAAAATGTTTGCTGAACTTCAGTAGGACAATGTAGATATAACTATCTCCTTAGCTCCCACATTTCTAGTTTTCCTCTCCATTCTACAATCCTAACATTCTTTTGAAAAGATCCACATTTTCAGGTGAATGAGCAGAGGTAGGTGTGATTAATCTCAGCAAGCCGATACTTAGGCTTTAGTATGATGACAAACCCATTTCCGTCTGCCCTGGTGTATCAATCTTCTAATAGGTCCTGACAAACTATAGTCCTTTGTTTCTTTCAATGGCCAATAAGTAAAAGAAAACTCTGGTCACCAAATTTCAAGTTGAAGTGATAGTATCACATGTGGACAAATTTTAAATGCTATCCTAAGGGCAGGTGTTTTGGGGACAACCTCTACAGACCTGAGTTTATGAGAACTGACTAATTCCATACCTACTCACTTTAGTGGAGTCATTCATTCCATCTTATTTTTTGCGCTTCCCTCTATTCCTCAGCCTTTGACCCTGGCTTTTTATACCTGCCGACTCATCAAAGCTGGAATTATTTATTAATTCTATATTATGTCTTCCATCGTTTTCTTTTTTCGTATTTATTTATTTATTTATTTCTTACATATATGACAATAGTGAAATGCATTACATTCATAATTATCCACTCAAAGCACAATTTTTCATAACTCTGTATATAAAGTATGTTAATGCCAAATAATGCCGTTATACATGAGCTCTCTCTCTCTTTTTTTGCATTACAATTCTTAATACACCTTTATAACACAATTTATCATATCTCTGTTTACACACAAGGCATTATTTTCTTTTTTTTTAACATTATTTTTTTAGTTGTAGATGGACACAATGTCTTTGCTTTATTCATTTATTTTTTTATGTGGTGCTGAGGATTGAACCCAGTGCCTCATGCATGCTAGGAAAGCACTCAACCACTGAGCTACAACCCCAGCCCTTCCATTATTTTTTCTAACACCTTACTGGGTGTCTCCTCCATTCCAGGCACTATGCCAAGAAATTAAATTCATCACCTCATTTAATCCTCATAACAGCTCTTTTTAGGACATACAGTCATTATCCCCATTTTAAAGATAGAGGAACTGGAACTTGGAGTGATTAAACAACTTGCTCAAAGCCATACAACCAGAAAATAGAGCAGGGAAATGAATCCAGAAACCTGAGAACTTGTACTATTAATCTCTAGTTCACTTATCTCCAGTACATATCATCTCTAGTATATTGTATTTCTCCAGCACATTGTTGCCTTCAGGGAAGGTTTCTCTTTTTGAGAAACTATAGATAAGGCTTATATCCCTCAAACATAATGATCAATTTAATCCAAATGACTAAAACCAGCTTACAAAAATAAGACTAACAGCCCATACCCTTTGGGTTTTTAAATAAGATGTTTATCACAGTTTTAGAAACAACAGCAACAATGGCAACATTTGAACTGTGCTGTTTACAAAACTCATCCATGCGTATTATTCCATTCACAAGGCACAAAAAGTCTGATGGCTTCTATGTTCAATTCATAAATGGTAAAAAACAAGCTAAATGGATTGGCTAAGTTTCCTAAAATAAGACATGCATCCTGTGTCCTAGGGGTTCAGATACTTGAGTTGGCTGTCTAGCAGTCCTGGCAGTAGGTGTAGGGCTGAGCCCTGCTCCTTCCTCCCTTATATACACATCCCTCCACCCCGTACACATACACATCCTTATACACATCTCCCTTACTATAGCAGTCACTTTTTGTTTATTTTTTCTACTCTACTTGGTTTTTGTTTGGGAGTTAGGGAATGAATTAGAAGGGAGATGCTAAAGTTGGGAAGCTATAAAAATCCAGGATAGTGAAAAGATGAATAACTGGAGGAGATGTTAAAGATTATTCAGTCCGTTCATTTATTTTCTACATCTTTTTTTTTTTTTTTTGGCTGTGTAAACCCAGGGTCACTGCTGCTGAGCTATGTCACCCCATTCATTAATTTTATAGGTAGCAATATAAATCATTTCCATTTATTTGACTTTCCCCATGTGTCAAACATTGTGCTAACACCTTAGGATGGATTATATGATTTAAACCACACAAAGATGACACTAAGTATCATTATGAGAATGAGAAACCAAGACTTTAGTTTAAACAACTTGCCCCAGAGAATTCAGTCAATAAGCATAAAGAAGAGTTCTGAACTCAGTCTGACTCCAGAGCCTGAACATTACACTGTCCTCCTTCTTGAAGGAGATTTAGGCCTATAAGGAGAAAAGTAAAGAAGGAACTTGCTCCAGGTCACACAAATAATGCAAATGTGAGTTTGACAAATCCTAATTTGGGATCCAATATAATCCGTCAACTTCCCCACATGAATGTGACTGATAAAATAATTATTCAACAACATTCCCTCATCTACTATTTATGAAACTTAAGTTTCCAGTCTTTGTTTCATTCTAGAAGAAATATTGAATTAAATTTGCTTAGCAACATCCATGAAATAGCGTGCATTAGCCTGCAATAGTATGCATTTACTGAGCTTCTAGAAGTCCCTGGCATCTCATTTGGTATTTTGCTTTTTTTGGTAATACAACAATGGGGTCTATTGTCATGGTATCCAAGTGAAGTGTTTGCCTTTAGACACTCTAAAGATAAAACCAAAGAATTATAGGATTTCTACAAAGGAATCATTGCTGTTCTGCGACAGATGTCCTACTTCTTTGTTTCTGGTTCTTTCTTTTCTTCCATGAAGGTCATTTCATTTTGCTTCTTCTCTGTCCTTGGTCCTAATGTCATCTTATCTTGTTCATCTGGAACAGCCTATCCTTCTCAGTTTACTGAGCCCCTTCCAATTGTCATCTCAAAAATCTCCCTCAAATTCTATTTTAAATGGACAGATAGACAAATGGAATAAATTCACCTGTTTATAGCCAAGAGACTTTCAACACAGTTCCCGAGAATCCACAATTGGGATTCATCTTTGATAAATGGTGTTGAGAAAACTGAGTATACATATGTAGAAGGAAGATCTGTGTCTCAGACCATATACAAATATCAACTTGAAATGGATTAAAGACATAAATAAAAATTGAATCTATGAAACAAATAAGGGAAAACACAGGGAGGACATGTTTTCTTCTCCATGACATTAGTCTGGGCAGATTTTTTGAACATGACCTTAAAAGCACAGACAACAAAGCAAATATGGACACATGGAATTATATCAAAAACAAACAAACCAAAACAAAACTTCTGCACAGCAAAGGGGAAAAAAATCAACAACATGAGGAGCAACCTACAGAATGGTAGAAAATATTTGCAAGGTACACATCTGACAATATGTTAATATCCAAAATATATGAAGAACTGAATGCAATAGCAAGAAAGAAATGACACTATTATAAATGGGCAAAAAACCTGAAACAGACACATGGTTGGACAACGGATACATGAAAAAAATATTTCAACCTCACTAAATCATGAGTGAAATGCAAATCAACA
The DNA here is from genome assembly GCF_021218885.2 of Marmota monax. Taxonomy (NCBI): domain Eukaryota; kingdom Metazoa; phylum Chordata; class Mammalia; order Rodentia; family Sciuridae; genus Marmota; species Marmota monax. The sequence continues at coordinate 145,503 of NW_026693126.1, read as the reverse complement.
TCACAATGAGATATCACATTGTGCCTGTGAGAATAGCTATTACAAAAATCACAAAAGATAAAGTGTGTAAAATGTGAAGAAAAGGGAATCTTTGTACACTTTGACAGAAATGTAAATTAATATAGCTGTTACGGAAAGCAGTAAGGAGCTTCCTCAAAAAATTAAAAATAGAACTGCCATCGGATCCAGTAATCCAACAGCAGGGTATATACCCAAAGGAAATAAAACCTGCGTGTTAAAGAGATATCCATACTCCCACATTTGTTACAGCACTGTTTGTAATAGCCAAAATATGAAATCAAACTAAGTGTTCATCAGTGGATAAAGCTAATGGGGTACATATATACAAAGTAATACTAATTGGTAATAAAGAATGAAATCCTATAATTTGCAACAACATGGATCAATCTGGAGGACATTATTGCTGAGGGAAATAAGCCAGGCACAGAAAGACACAAACATGATGACGTGAATCATAGCTGAAATCCAAAAAGAAATTGATCTCATAAAAGTTGAGGGTAGAATGGTGGTTACCAGAGTCTGAGGAAGTTGGAAGGCGAGTTGAGGAGTTAATAAAAAAATTATGGTTATATAGTAGGAATAAGACTTTATTATACAGATGGTGAATATAGCTAGTGATATAATCTTGAAAAATACTGAGAGTTGAAAGTTAAGTGTTCTCACCACAAAATGATAACCATATGAGGTAATTCATATGTCAATTAGGTAGATTTATCCATTCCATAATTTGTATACATTTACAACATCATGTTGCACATAACAAACACAGTTTTATCTGTTACTTCAATCAAATCAGGAAAAATATCCCTTTTCCTGTTGGTTCACCTTGTGCAGTTAGGTCCACTTCTCCCTTGTATGTCTGATTATTTCACTAATATGCTGTTAATACAATTTTCTCTGAACAAAGAAGCATGGAGCAATAATAATTACAATGGTGATGATGATGTAGCTCAGCATGTGCTAGGCACTGTTGAAGTGCTTTACACATGTGAATCTTCAAGATCTTTACAACAATCGCCTGATGTCGACTCTATTATTAGGCCATTTATACATGAGAATTCTGAGGTGCAGAGCTGCTAACTACCTTACCTAAGCTGATGGAGCCAGAAAACAAGAGAGCCGGACAGATTGTGTGGTTCTGTCATTCTGGACAACAATAGTACGCAGTATAAAAGTTTTTTGGCTTTGCCAGCTATTCCCCTAACTACTGCAAGACTCACAAAATCTGCAAAATGGCTCTTTGAAAGAGTTCAGTCCTCCCACATGAAGCTAATAGCCCAAGGTGGAAACTTAATTAATCCCTAATAATTTGTCAATATCAGTAGCTATTATTTATTATGCTGATTATATATGTGGCCCTTATAGTTATCATCTCATTTCAGTACGATTTTGCTCCTAGGAGGTAGGTTCTGTTAATAACTCCAGTTCATGAGTGGGGAACTTAAGTTCAGAGATATAAAAGAAATTTCCCCAGGTCTTCAACACATGCTGTTAGAGTAAGTTGCTATCTAGATATAGGAGCTGATTCCAGAACCTGACTACCATGTGAGGTATTTTCTTACATGGGATTTTCAAAGGACATTATTATCATAATATAGTTTAGAATCATCATTCCTCTTAAGCTGTGTTTCCATGGAAGGTGGAAGACTTGAGGATTGCACCAAGTAAGCTGGGGCCAAAACTGAGGCTACAGAGGCTCTTTCGAAAAAAAGGAAAGGAGTAATCCTTTAAGCCACAGTGTCAAAATAACCCTGGATTTTTGTTTATATAATTGCCCTTGCTATACAGCCAAATTTCTAGGCAAAAAACAACCTGTGGTCTGTGGAACTCAAACTTCTCACTTGAGTCATCGCCCCTCACCAGCAAGGTATTTACTGTAGGCTGCAGACTGTGCAGGCAGGAAGGTCCTTGCTGAATCTAGAGTCAGCAATTCTGGGCTGATTAAATGCAAATGAATGCAAACAGCTATAAATTTACCTCCAGCCTAGTGATGTAAGGCATTTGGCACAACTCTACTGACATCCTCATGGCATTGGACTTTTTTTATGCCAGTTTTTATTTCATTATATAACTCAGATGAATTAAATATCAAAGCATGTCCCATTTGGCCTTCATACAAGGTGGATTGGGTGTAAAAGTATCAGTAGGAGGTTTAGCCTCAAGGTCAGCAATCCTCTGACATAGACCCTAGGAAACCAGCATCTAACAGAGGCTGCTCCAACAAAATGTCAGATAAACAGAAAGACAAATCACTAAATAGTAAGTAGTAAGAGAAATCCTTTCCTCTTGTTTTATTTTTCTCTTGGGGAGCACTTGGGGTGACTTGCCTGTATCTTCTACTTTCATTTGCCATGATTGAATGGCCAATCTGTCTTTGCTCTGGAGTACTCAAGAAATTAGTGATTGAGCCATTCATTATGAGGAGGGGTCCCTCAAAAATCCAGGCATCTATTCCAAATGCATTCGGGAAGGATAGGATGCCTCCTGTCTCTCCTTCCTCCCCCAGGGAAGCCTGCCTGTGGCATCCCTCCCAGCTTTTCTACTTGAAACCATCTCCTAGTTTATGACTGAGGTAGTGTTTGCTTATCTTTCTTTCTCTATTCAGCACATTTGCTCCAGTTAAATGAATCACAAGAGCAGCACAACTAAAGTCCTATTTTGTTTTGGGAGCCAAGCATCAGAGGGCAGCAGTCAGCTGAGTTAAAAAAAGCATTTTCTTTCTCTTTCTTTGGCAAATTTGAGAAAATTTTCATGCAGTAATAAAAAAATGCAATGATTCATAAAGTTTGCAGTTGACAAAAATGAGGATCAGTGAGATTAAGCAATTTGGTTAAGATAAGACAGCTAAGTGGAGCTATGTCATATACACATTTAAAATATTGCACTCGTGTGCTGCCTCTGGGACTTAACCTGAATGTCAATTCAGTTTCCACAACCTTGAGTAATACTCACAGCACACAAACTAGGAGCATAAAATGAAAAGTTCGTAATTCATGTGTAGAAACTGGCTTGGTAAAACCTGGAAGAACAGATCAGCTCCATGATTTGACTTTCTGGGTGACTAGATGGTAACAGTAGATGTTTATTAAGTGTTAGGTGAATGAATATGGCCATACTATATAGAAAGAGTAAAGGAAAACTGACTCATTGTGTCAATGTATATGATCACACAAATCAAATGTATTTCATTGGTTTAAAAAAGTGATGGTGGGGCTGGGGTATAGCTCAGTGGTAGAGTACATGCTTAGCATGTGTGAGGCCCTGGGTTCGATCTGCAGCACCCAAAGCAAAAAACAAAACAAAACAAACAAACAAAAAAGCAATTGTGAGTGATTTCTATTTGATCATTTTAAAATTATCATGTTATATCAGTATTATTCACTTTAAAATAACAACATATTTTTAATTAAAAAGTTGATGATCTTGCAACCCCCAAAGACCTCAAATAGACAAAGCAACCCTGAGCAAAGGAGCAAAAAAGCCACAGAATAACACAACTACCTGATTTTGAAACATACTACAAGGTTATAGAAATCAAAGCAAAGTGGCATTGATATTAAGAACAGACTCATAGACCAAGAGAACCGGATAGAGAACTCAGAATAAACCCATGCTTGTATGGCCAACTAGTGAATTTCAACAACAATGGCAATAATATACAATGGAGAAAGGAGAGTTTCTTCAATACGTGGTGTTGGGAAAGCTGGATATTCACATGCAAAAGAATGAAACTGGAGACTTGTCTTAAACCATATGCAAAAACAACTCAAAATGGATGATAAATATAAGACCTGAAATTATAAAAATATTAGAAGAAAACATGGCAGAAAAGTTCCTTGACTGTGGTCTTGGGAATATTTCATAATTATAACTCCAAAGGCACAGGCAGCAGCTAGACAAGGTGATGCACACCTGTAATCCAAGAGACTTGGGAAGCTGATAGAGATGGATCATAAGTTCAAACCCAGTGTGGGCAACTCAGTGACACTATACCTCAAAATAAAAACTAAAAATGACTGGGGATATAGCTCAATGGTAGAGGGCCCTTGGGTTCAATCAATTCCCTGTACCCAAAACAAGCTAACAAATTTCATAAGCAACAAAATCAAAGATAAACAGATGTGACTGCATTAAACTAAAGTTTCTGCATGACAAAGTGGTTAAAAAAAATGAAAGGACCATCTATGGAATATTTGCAAAACAGTATGTCTGATAGTGGGCTAATATCCAAAATGCATAAGAAACTCATACAACTCTATAACAAACAAACATTTCCCCAAAGAAGACACATAAATGATTGCCAGGTATATGAGAAAGTACTCAAAGTCATTACTCAACAAGACATGCAATGAAAAACCACAATGCATTATCACCTCATACATGTTAAAATAGCTTTTTAATCAAAAAATCAAGTGGTAAGTGTTGGTAAGGTTAAAAGGATATACATATAAAGGATGTACACTGTTGGTGGGATTATGAATTGGTATAGTCATTTGGGAAAATAGCATAGAAATTCGTAAATAAAACAATCATAAGATCCAACAATCCTATTTCTAGGTACATATCTAAAGGAATTGAAGTCAGTAACTTGAAGAAATATCTGTTTATTGCAGCATTCTTTACAATAGCTAAGACATGGAAGCAATATAAATTTCTGTGGATAGATAGGTGGATGGATCAAAGAGACTGTGGTATAATATATAAATATATAAAATGTATATAAATATATAAAAATATGTATAAATAAATATATATGGAGAGAAATATGTAAAAAGTAGAATACTTTTCAACCCTATCAAGGAAGAAAATCCTTCCATTTTTGACAATGTAGCTCAACCCAGAGGATATTGTGTAAAATGAAATAAGCCAGATACAGAAAGACAAATTCTGTATGATTCTACTTTAATGTGGAATCCAAGAAAAAAAAATGAACTCATAAAGCAAACAATGTCTGACAGGGGCTGGGTGGAGAAGATGGGGGATGTTGGTCAAACGGTATAAACTTTCATTCATAAGATAATAAGTTCTGAGAATTAAATGACTATAATTTACAGCACTGTATTGTATATGTGAAAGTAACTATATGAGGTTATGAATATGTTAACCATGGTAATCACTTCACAGTGTATATAATAGATCAAAACATCATATTGTACACCTTAAAATATATTCCACTTTTATTTGTCGAATACATAAAGTAGATTTTACAAATTTGCTTAGTTATTAACATCTGAATCAACTCTTATTTTTTTTCTTTTACTGATAGTTTTCCGATGATTTTGAGATAAGCTGGTTCATTTGCAAATGGATAGTTTCTTTCCAGAATTAAAGACTATAAAACTAAAATGTTTAAAATGATGTATAACTTTATTCAAAACCCTCAGTTTACAGAGGAAGAAATCAGAACTGTTCAAGTATGAGTGACTTGTCCAAGACCAAAGACTTGATTATGGCGAGGTAGAGACCAGACCTAGTTTATGAGTCAAGGAGACTCTACTCCTTCCTCCAGATATAGCCATTGTGGGTGTTTTGGGTGGTTATCATGAATATTCTTGAAGTCATCTCACTCAACCCCCCTTTTCTGGAGCAGAATTTGGCATTTAGATGTCCTTTTTTTTCATTTTAGCTTGGAAAATTTCTAGGCATTTTTGAGACAATAAATTTCTTAAGAACAAGAAGTAGGGGTTTAAGTGTGTGACTATCTGGTGCATAAACCATGGAGAGATACCAATCTCTTAGATTTCCTTAATTTTTTTGGTTATTCATGTATTTATTTTTAGTTGAAAGACTTCAAAAATGCTTTTTGTACATTCTTCCTTACCACCCTGGGATGTCTGGAGGGGAATTGTTGTGTCCTTCATTTATAGAAAGGGAACCAACCCTAGAGACATTAAATGGGTGGTGTGAATTTATTATACTAATGGGATTCAATTCTTTCCTATTTTTTTTTTCTTTATGGTGCTAGGGATAGAACTCAGGGCTTCCTACGTGATAGACAAATGCTCTACCACTGAGTTACAGCCCCAGTCCTTTTCATTTTATTTTGAGACAGGGTCCTGCTAAAGTTGCCCACCCTGCCTTTGAACTTGTGGTCTTCCTACCTCAGCCTCCTAAGTGGCTTGGATTACAAGTGTGCACCAGCATGATTGGGTTATTCCTCCTTTTTGACTCATACGCTTTACCACATCACTGTGAGTGTCCCCTCTCTCTGCCTCTGGTCCCAGCCATGTGACTTGCTTTGGTCACTGCAGTGTAAGCAGACTTGATGTCAGCATAGAATTGGAAAAGTATTTGCACCTTTTTGTTTGTGTTATAGCCCCTGCTATCACCATGGGAAGACATGCCTTGATCAGCCTATTGGAGATTTGATATTTAGGGCAGAGTCATATCACCCCAGGAAATTATTGAATCTATCCTGTATTATCCAAAACCCAGCAGATCGTAAAATATGCAGAGTGTTGATTAGGTCAGCTAAATCTGGCAAACTTGAGAGCTACATAAATGCTTTTTGTTGGATGCCACAACTGTTTCACAGTTGCTTGTTATGTGGTATTATTGTAGGAACAGGTAACCAAGGCCATGTTAACAACTCTAAGTGAGAATCCAGAAACTGAACCAAGATCTTGTCACCAAGCCCAGGGCTCTTGTCATTTGGCCTCAGTCTTGCCTTTTACCATTTGCATAAGCTGTTACTTCTGTCTAGAATTTCCATTTTCTTCTGGTCCCAGAGTAATCACCATTCGTCCTTGAACCCTGTTTGGTACACTTGCACTCTACCATCTTCTTCCAAAAGTTACTCATCCTCATGGGTTCTATGTCTCCCTCTTACCTATTTTTATTGTTTCATTAATCACAATGTTTTATAATTAGTTGTTTACTCATACATCTTTCTGAAGGAAATATGTTTTTCTGAAGTCTTTTAGAGCGTATTGCAGTGCCTCATTATTAATTTTGGAATTCTATTAATTGGTAGAAAAAAGACTTTAGAAAAAAAAAGAAACAAAGGTATCTGGATGAAATGTTTGAAGCATATTTCTGATTGGTCTCATCTGCGACCTAAGGATCCCTGGTTTAGGTGACATGTTTGAGAACAAAGAACCCATCAATTCATCATATATGTGTACACATTTATGAAGGGTAAAAGTGGTATGATGTGATAGCAATCCAGGTGGGGAAGCCACTCTAGGATGGACGAGGATGCTGACATATTTATTGAATGTCCAAGGGTGAACACACTTCTTTTCCATGTTTCATTGCAGTATTTTAATCTTCAAATGATTGTAAATTTTCTGAGGACAACAATTATGTTCCTTATTCTTTGGATCCTCCATAGACTATACATAGAGAATAGCTTGTTGGCTGATTTATTAGTGTGATAAGGAGGAACACATAAAAGTTCATATTCTCTCTCTCTCTCTCTCTCTCTCTCTCTCTCTCTCTCTCTCTCTCTCTTCCTCCCTCCCTCTCTCCCTCCCTTCCTCCCTCTGTGTGCCTTTCTTTCAGATTTGAAATTTATGTGACTTGCTTAGAGGGTTATTATAAGTCTGTAAATTCTACAAATAAATTTCATATTCTTTGGTAATGCTTCTGAGCTTCTTTTGAGATTCCCTATTTAAAAATGGTCACAAGCTTTATTTTAAAGATGTATGTCTACACAAATCCTGAATACCATGAATGTTGGCTGTAATTCTTTCTGGAGAAGTGAAGGATGCATTTGGTCTTGTTCTATTGTTAAAGGTATAAGAAAAAAAATGGACTAGAGTGGGTCCTCAGGTCTTATATTTAATATAATATGTCCTTCATTTACCTGGTCATTACAACTGAGGTTATAAGGAAGTAGAGAATTTAGGTGTAACAAAATAATTACAGAGTATTGATACTGAGCAGCCATATGCTGAGGGATTTTATATGCATTATCTTATAATCACCCAAGGACAACTCTACAAGTACTTAAGGTCACAAAGTCCAATTGTGTAGGAGAGAAAAAATTCAACCTCAAAATTGAGGAATCTTGAAATGGAATTTGGTAACTCCCCCTCTCCCCCAGTAAATGTTTGTCAAGTGCCAGATACTTCATATTTTTTTTATTTATTTATTTATTTATTTATTTATTTATTTATTTATTTTTTATTGTTGGTTGTTCAAAACATTACATAGTTCTTGATATATCATATTTCAAACTTTGATTCAAGTGGGTTATGAACTCCCATTTTTACCCCGTATACAAATTGCAGAATCACATCAGTTGCACATCCATTGATTTACATATTGCCATACTAGTGTCTGTTGTATTCTGCTGCCTTTCCTATCCTCTACTATCCCCCCTCCCCTCCCCTCCCCTCTTCTCTCTCTACCCCCTCTACTGTCATTCATTTCTCCCCCTTGTTTAATTTTCCCCTTTCCCCTCACTTCCTCTTGTATGAAATTTGTATAACCCTGAGGGTCTCCTTCCATTTCCATGCAATTTCCCTTCTCTCTCCCTTTCCCTCCCACCTCTCATCCCAGTTTAATGTTAATCTTGTTCTCATGCTTTTCGTCCCTACTCTGTTCTTAGTCACACTCCTTATATCAGAGAAGACATTTAGCATTTGTTTTTTAGGGATTGGCTTGCTTCACTTAGCATAATCTGCTCTAATGCCATCCATTTCCCTGCAAATTCTATGATTTTGTCATTTTTTAATGCAGAGTAATACTCCATTGTGTATAAATGCCACATTTTTTTTAATCCATTCATCTATTGAAGGGCATCTACGTTGGTTCCACAGTCTTGCTATTGTGAATTGTGCTGCTATGAACATCGATGTAGCAGTGTCCCTGTAGCATGCTCTTTTTAGGTCTTTAGGGAATAGACCGAGAAGGGGAAGAGCTGGGTCAAATGGTGGTTCCATTCCCAGCTTTCCAAGAAATCTCCATACTGCTTTCCAAATTGGCTGCACCAATTTGCAGACCCACCAGCAATGTACAAGTGTACCCTTTTCCCCACATCCTTGCCAGCACTTGTTGTTGTTTGACTTCATAATGGCTGCCAATCTTACTGGAGTGAGATGGTATCTTAGGGTGGTTTTGATTTGCATTTCTCTGACTGCTAGAGATGGTGAGCATTTTTTCATGTACATGTTGATTGATTGTATGTCCCCCTCTGAGAAGTGTCTGTTAAGGTCCTTGGCCCATTTGTTGATGGGGTTATTTGTTATCTTATTCTCTAATTTTTTGAGTTCTTTGTATACTCTAGATATTAGGGCTCTATCTGAAGTGTGAGGAGTAAAGATTTGTTCCCAGGATGTAGGCTCCCTATTTATTTCTCTTATTGTTTCTTTTGCTGAGAAAAAACTTTTTAGTTTGAGTAAGTCCCATTTGTTGATTCTTGTTATTAACTTTTGTGCTATGGGTGTCCTATTGAGAAATTTGGAGCCCGACCCCACAGTATGTAGATCATAGCCAACTTTTTCTTCTATCAGACGGCATGTCTCTGATTTGATATCAAGCTCCTTGATCCATTTTGAGTTAACTTTTGTGCATGGCGAGAGAAAGGGATTCAGTTTCATTTTGTTGCATATGGATTTCCAGTTTTCCCAGCACCATTTGTTGAAGATGCTATCCTTCCTCCATTGCATGCTTTTAGCCCCTTTATCAAATATAAGGTAGTTGTAGTTTTGTGGATTGGTTTCTGTGTCCTCTATTCTGTACCATTGGTCCACCCGCCTGTTTTGGTACCAGTACCATGCTGTTTTTGTTACTATTGCTCTATAGTATAGTTTGAAGTCTGGTATCGCTATACTGCCTGATTCACACTTCCTGCTTAGCATTGTTTTTGCTATTCTGGGTCTTTTATTTTTCCATATGAATTTCATGATTGCTTTCCCTATTTCTACAAGAAATGCCGTTGGGATTTTGATTGGCATTGCATTAAACCTATAGAGAACTTTTGGTAATATCGCCATTTTGATGATGTTAGTTCTGCCTATCCATGAACAGGGTATATTTTTCCATCTTCTAAGATCTTCTTCTATTTCTCTCTTTAGGGTTCTGTAGTTTTCATTGTATAAGTCTTTCACCTCTTTTGTTAGGTTGATTCCCAAGTATTTTATTTTTTTTTAAGATATTGTGAATGGAGTGGTTGTCCTCATTTCCATTTCAGAGGATTTGTCGCTGATATACAGGAATGCCTTTGATTTATGCCTGTTGATTTTATATCCTGCCACTTTGCTGAATTCATTTATTAGCTCTAATAGTTTCTTTGTAGACCCTTTTGGGTCTGCCAGGTATAGAATCATGTCATCTGCAAATAGTGATAATTTAAGTTCTTCTTTTCCTATTTTGATGCCTTTAATTTCTTTCATCTGTCTAATAGCTCTGGCCAGTGTTTTGAGAACTATGTTGAACAGAAGTGGTGAGAGAGGGCATCCCTGTCTTGTTCCAGATTTTAGAGGGAATGCCTTCAGTTTTTCTCCATTCAGAATGATGCTAGCCTGAGGCTTAGCATAGATTGCTTTTAAATATTGAGGTATGTTCCTGTTATCCCTAGTTTTTCTAGAGTTTTGAACATAAAGGGATGCTGTACTTTGTCGAATGCTTTTTCTGCATCTATTGAGATGATCATATGGTTCTTCTTTTTAAGTCTATTGATGTGGTGAATAACATTTATTGATTTCCGTATGTTGAACCAGCCTTGCATCCCAGGGATGAACCCTACTTGATCATGGTGCACCATTTTTTTGATATGTTTTTGTATCCAATTCGCCAGAATTTTATTGAGGATTTTTGCATCTAGGTTCATTAGAGATATTGGTCTGTAGTTTTCTTTCTTTGAAGTGTCTTTGTCTGGTTTAGGTATCAGGGTGATGTTGGCCTCATAGAATGAATTTGGAAGTTCTCCCTCTTTTTCTATTTCCTGAAGTAGCTTGAAAAGTATTCGTATTAGTTCCTCTTTAAAGGTTTTGTAAAACTCTGCTGTATACCCATCCGGTCCTGGGCTTTTCTTAGTTGGTAGTCTTTTGATGGTTTCTTCTATTTCCTCAATTGATATTGGTCTGTTTAGGTTGTCTATATCCTCCTGACTCAATCTGGGCAGATCATATTACTTAAGAAATTTATTGATGCCTTCACTATCTTCTAATTTATTGGAGTATAAGGATTCAAAATATTTTTTGATTATCTTCTGTATATCTGAAGTGTCTGTTGTGATATTGCCTTTTTCATCCCGTATGCTAGTAATTTGAGTTCTCTTCTTCTCTTCGCTAGCATGGCTAAGGGTCTGTTGATTTTGTTTATTTTTTCAAAGAACCAACTTTTAGTTTTCTCAATTTTTTCAATTGTTTCTTTTGTTTTGATTTCATTAATTTCAGCTCTGATTTTAATTATTTCTTGCCTTCTACTTCTTTTGCTGTTGTTTTGCTCTTCTTTTTCTAGGATTTTGAGATGAAGTATGAGATCATTTATTTGTTGTTTTTTTCTTTTTTTAAGGAATGAACTCCAAGCAATGAATTTTCCTCTTAGAACTGCTTTCAATGTGTCCCATAGATTCCGATATGTGGTGTCTGTGTTTTCATTAATTTCTAAGAATTTTTTAATTTCCTCCTTGATGTCTTCTATAACCCATTGATCATTCAGTAACCTATTGTTCATTCTCCAAGTGATGTATGCTTTTTCCTTCCTTCTTTTATCATTGATTTTCAGTTCCATTCCATTATGATCAGATAGGATGCATGGTATTATCTCTACTCCTTTATATTGTCTAAGAGTTGCCCTGTGACATAATATATGATCAATTTTTGAGAAGGATCCATGTGCTGCTGAGAAAAAAGTGTAACTGCTTGATGTTGGGTGGTATATTCTATATATGTCAATGAAGTCTAGGTTATTAATTGTGTTATTGAGTTCTATAGTTTCCTTATTCAACTTTTGTTTGGAAGATCTGTCCAGTGGTGAGAGAGGTGTGTTGAAGTCTCCCATGATTATTGTATGGTGGTCTATTAGACTCTTGAACTTGAGAAGAGTTTGTTTGATGAACATAGCTACACCATTGTTTGCGCATATATATTTATGATTGTTATGTCTTGTTGGTGTATGGTTCCCTTAAGCAGTATGTAGTGTCTCTATTTATCCCTTTTGATTAACTTTGGCTTGAAATCTATTTTATTTGATATGAGTATGGACACGTCTGCTTGTTTCCGAAGTCCATATGAGTGATATGATTTTTCCCAACCTTTCACCTTCAGCCTATGTATGTCTTTTCCTATCAAATGCGTCTCCTGTAGGCAACATATTGTTGGGTCTTGTTTTGTGATCCATTCTGCTAGCCTGTGTCTCTTGATTGGTGAGTTTAAGCCATTAACATTTAGGGTTATTATTGAGATATGCGTTGTTGTTCCAGCCATATTTGTTTATTTATGTTACTAAACATGGTTTGTTTTCCTCTTTGATTATCCCCCCCCTTTACTGTCCTACCTCCCACTGTTTGTTTTCATTGTTATTTTCCATTTCCTCTTTCTGTAATGTTTTGCCGAGAATGTTTTGAAGAGATGGTTTTCTAGCTGCAAATTCTTTTAACTTTTGTTTATCGTGGAAGGTTTTAATTTCATCTTCCATCCTGAAGCTTAATTTTGCTGGATACACAATTCTTGGTTGGAACCCATTTTCTTTCAGTGTTTGAAATATGTTATTCCAGGATCTTCTAGCTTTCAGAGTCTGTGTTGAAAGATCAGCTGTTATCCTGATTGACTTACCCCTAAATGTAATCTTCTTCCTTTCTCTTGTAGCTTTTAAAATTCTCTCCTTATTCTGTATGTTGGGCATCTTCATTATAATGTGTCTAGGTGTGGATCTCTTATGATTTTGCACATTCGGCATCCTGTAGGCTTCTAGGATTTGGGATTCTGTCTCATTCTTCAAGTCTGGGAAGTTTTCTCGTATTATTTCATTGAATAAATTGTTCATTCCTTTGGTATGGAGTTCTATACCTTCCTGTATCCCAATGACTCTTAAGTTTGGTCTCTTAATGTTATCCCATATTTCTTGGATGTTCTGCTCATGGTTTCTTAACAGTCTTGCTGAGCTGTCTTTGTTCTTTTCAAGTTGAAATACTTTTTCTTCATTATCTGATGTTCTATCTTCTAAGTGTTCTACTTTGCTGGTAGTATTCTCAATTGAGTTTTTAAGTTGGTTTTTTGCTTCCTGAATTTCTAGGATTTCTGTTTGTTTGTTTTTTATTACCTCTATCTCCCTGTATAGTTGATCTTTTGCTTCCTGGATTTGTTTGCGTAATTCATTGTCGAAGTGATCTTTCATTGTCTGATTTTGCTGTCTAATGTCTTCCTTGAGACTCCAGATCATCTGAAGCATATATATCCTGAATTCTTTATCTGACATTCCATCTGCTGCAGCTGTTACCTCTTCTAAAGTTGAGTTGACCTGCATTGCTTGTGGTCCTTTCTTTCCTTGTCTTTTCATACTGATGGATTTCTTTAGAAGTTAAGTGCCAATAGACAAGGTACTAGAAGTGGAGAAATAGATTGGAGAAAGAGAAGGGAAGGGAGAAGAATGTAGTTTTTAATAAAATAATCCATGTTTCTGAAAGCAAGAAAAAATTTAGAAAACAAAATAATTTTAGCAAACTTGGAATTAATGACATTTTTATCCTGAGAAAAAATCTGTAAAGAATCTCTACACATATATAATATACATATGTCAAACAGTGGGAAACAAGAGAAACTGACCTTATTCACGTGTGACATGAATGCCTATGATGATAGTCCTAAGTTATCTGTCTAAAAACTCACTAAAATTAAAATGCAAGTTTACAGAGACCATAGAATACAAAGTCAACCTGCAAAATAAATGGACTTTAAAAATAGAAGGAATGAACAGATAGAAATATATTTTAAATACCATTTATAATAGTATTAAAATATATAAAATAAGGTTACCCTTTAAAAATACCATACACAGACTATATAAAATATTGTTGTTTAAGACCTTAATAAATGAACCCGAGACTCTTTGGTTCTTAGGTCAAAAGTCTTGATATCATTAAGACATCAGTTCTTTCTGAATTGAAACATTTAGTTGGTAAAATACCAATTAAAATTCCAAGAAGCATTTTTTATAGAAAAGGAAAAGTGAATCCATAATTTATGTGGAAATGCAAATTACCAAATACTGTTGAAACTTTTTTTAATGTTACAAATTTGGAAAATTCCACTACCTGATTTTAAGACTACTACACAGGCTGGAGTAATTAAATCAGTGTGATTTGGGCATAAGAATAAACATATGGCTCAGTGAAACAAAACAGAGTCCAGAAATAGACTTACACATATATAGATAATATTTGATCAAGTGTTCAAAATATTAAAATGAAAAAGGCATTTCCATTAAATGATACTGGAACAATTGATCATCCCTAGTACAAGAAATGAACCCCAATTTTTCCTTCATAATATAATTGAAAACCAAAATTGGAAACAAACTAAATATGTATCAACTGGTGAACGAATGAATAAATTGTGTTCATGATGGAACATGCAATCAACAAAACAATGAAACAAATCATTCATAGGCAACTACAGGGTAAAACCACTGTATTAAGTGAAAAATGCTAGATACAAAAAACCTATCTAGTGCATAATTCCTTTTACCCAAATTCTAGAATAGATAAAAATCATATAATAGAAAATAGATCAGTTATTACCAAAGGTTCAGGTAAGAATTGGTGATTGGATAAAAAGAGTACAATGGCTTTCTTGGGGCTCAGAAAACAATACCCCAAATAAGGCTTTTATTTATTTTTCTTTCTTTATGTATGTATTCTGAGCAAATTTACCTTAAAGAAAGAACAGTAAAATGCTTTAAAATCAGACTCAGAATCAAAGTCCCTCTAACCTTGTATTGCTTCTGTTCCTGCAAGTGCCAGAAGAAGCTCCCTCTGGAATTTATTCATCTGTGTTAAGACCAGGCTTCAAAAGGGAATACAACTACCATCCACTCCCACTCTAATTTTCAGTATCTCAGAAAAGAAGACTGAAGCATGTAACTCATCAGCATAGACTTCCACTACTAGATAATATCTGTCCCTCAGGTTCACTCAGATTCCCAAGAGAACCTTTACAAGATGATATCTATCTCAGGGACCTTTCATGTTTGCAATAATCATTACCAGGTTTCAAATTTGTCTACCTTCCTCCTTCTCTCTCTCTCCTATAGAAAAATACATGTATTCACTTCTGAGACATATTGGACTAGGGGATAGTTGCACCATATAAATTGCTTCTATATCTGTAGCATATTTGTGCATCTTTTCTCTGATTAATCTTAGTTTATTCCATTGAAGCTTGGAAGAGGGAAGAGCCCCTAGATGTTGGTGAAAGAAGTTTTGCATAATGATTGTGGAAGTAAAACAAAGAATATTTTCCCCTACAACATTATAAATTAGAATATATTGGAAAGAGATTTGGAGTAGTATGTAAAGACATATTGAGACTCTAAATCATAGGCAATTCAAGCCAGGATCATTATTAAGAATGACTGGTCCACTTCATAGTGTTCATTTGTCTTGATAGTTTATGCTCTTTGTTTGTTATTAGAATACACAGCAAACAACTCATGAGCAACCTAGTGTTTCCTTATGCCTATGTCCTTGTCCACAGCTTGTTGATTGGATGATGAAAGAATGAAAGTGCAGTAAAATCACAAGATTACTTCAGGGTATCTGGCAGAACCACTCCCTTAGGGCATTAAACAATTTGGTTACCAAGAAATCACCTTACCTTTATTACCATAGCAAAATGCATATCCTGGATGGGCATTTAAGATGCTAATGGAACATGCAGTGTAGACAACCTCATGATTAGAACATGGGAGGACAATGCCCAGGCACAAGGAAAATAGATAAGAAATTGCATAACCCTGCCCTGACTCCACCTCTAGTTCAGTCCCCTGGCTTACTTCCCCTCTATAAATTTTAAAATCCCAGACCCACATGGATCAAATGGGGCATCTTCATTTCTGCTGGCTCTCTCTCTCTCTCCCTCTCTCTCTCTCTCTCTCTCTCTCTCTCTCTCTCTCCCTCCCTCCCTCCTTCATTCTCATTCTCAAGTGTATACTTTCCCTTTTATAATACATCTTTCTGCTTCTTATAACTGACAGATACGTAAATTACTTAAATTCTTTTTTGCAACATGGTCGAGAACCTGGAAGTTCCAATTATAGGTCTCAGGATATAAAGGATCCCCCCCACCCCCATACGGTAAAAATTGAATAATCGTTCAGTTGGAACTCCTAAATTGTAATCATCCTACTCTGGAAACCGAAGTCATGTAGTTCCTCTGAATGTTACTAGGTACCTATAATTAACTTGTGATTATACTAAATACAAAGATTTCTTTGAGCTCTAAAATGCTCTATTAGTCTACATCTTAGGACACTTCTCACAAGCAAGATTTTAATATAATTATAGAAAGCCAAAATAAAAACTTTGGAAGCATTTATAACACCTTTATTTTGTTTTCTTAAAATTATTGTTTTCCTAAATCAAAGAATTTTTAAAGATCAAATCAATATGACCTATAGGAGATAGATTCAAATCTATTTGTTGCCTAATAGATAAAATTTTAAAATCACATTGCTTTGAAAATGTGATATCTAGCATAAATGCAAGCATATTTCTGCATTGTTGTGCAGCACAGCACAACAAAAGTGATTAAATTTGAAACACTATTAAATTTTTAAAGAATAAAGTTTAAGGCCATTACAGAATGCAGTTGCAGCAAAAGCATAAATGTCTAACATTTACTTTGTTATTTATACTTCATTTCAGATTAACACAAAACATTTAATGATACTTTTGTTGATGCTTTTATAAAATGAATGCAAGCTAAACTGCATATATATAAAATACTGTGCTTAAATATCAGAGTCCCAACATACCTTGTTCTGATTTAAAGACACAGTTATACCTATATTTTGTCATTCCTTTTAAATGGATTATTTTATTTACTATTCAAAGATAGTTGTCATAATCAAATATTAAAGAAATTGCCACCAAGGATTGTTACCAAAGTCACTAAACAAGAAATATTTATTAATTTTTTGTTGTTTTCTTGAATTAAAACTTATTATACAGGTCTTGCTTTTTTGTTGTTGCTGTCTGTTCCACAAAGTTAACAAAAACCAATTTGGCTGGGATAGAGTGGCAGATCAGTAGCTGATGAAAGCCGGTAGAGGTACTGCAATACTTAACATCATTTTATGCCAAATTACTGATCTTCCCATTATCATAGCAATTTCTTTTATTTTTCCACCATGAATAAAAGCCTTGATCTCCAGTTTAAAAGCATATGCTACCAGAAATATCACTTTCTGCATGATTTTAAATAATAATCTTACTTATCTAACAGTGTAAAAAAGACAGTACATGTGAAATCACTGTGTAAAACCACAATGAATTCTAAGACACTTCGGATAAGTTGCCATCTAAAGCACTTAGACTTACTGGCCTTTAATCCACCATGAATTTTTTTAAGTCATTTTTGTACCCTGAGGACTTTGCACCATATCAGCACATAACAATAACTCTATAAAAGCTGCAGAGTAAATAAATCAGCCTAAACCAATTGCATTATTTTTGTTGTCTGAGCCTTTGTTCCTCAGCATTGCAATAATTCCAGATCATTGGAAATAGAATGGTTTACTAAAATAAGCCTGCGAATGCCAGGTTTCACATAGTGTCTGCCAACTTACCATATTAGCAACAGCTGTATCTTCTACCGCCTTTAGAATAACTCAAAGTAGTCGAATAATTTGCTTGAAATATATACATATATGCACACAAACACATTTAGATGTTGTATTATAATCATAATCATTTCATGATTAAATCAATTTGAAATGGGTGAGGCACAAAGAATTTAAGACATTTAACAAAGGATACACAATTAATAAACATACTATTCCTGTGTTTCTGCCCACACCCTGACCTCTCTTACTATGAAAGTGTACAAAAGACAAAATTTTTCCTCTATCCTCTTAGCACTTTCAGCTGACCCTGAAAATTAAATTGATATCATACAGATTACAGGAGGAAAACATACAATTTTAGTATAAGTTTTATTGGACACAAGAGCTTCATAAAGAAATGCAGACAAAAAAAAAACAGCTGGAATGGAATTCTTATACTGAATCAGATTCAGAGTAGTAAATTGTGAAATATGACAAGGCAAAAGGGTTTGGACTACGGTAGGAAGTTGGGTGGAGAACTAAGGATATAGGAGTTAGCTTAACAAGTTTTGTTTGCACAGATTTTCTCAGCCTCAGTTTTAAATAGTTAATAATGAGAATAATATTTTCCTTCTGGTAGAGGGAGAATTTATTTTACATGGAAATTTTGTCTTCCACTGTTAAAAAGAAGTTAGGTAAGACTATTATTTTTGCACCCAAGTTTACCTCAAAATAGTCAATAGAGAGAGAGACATATTTCTATCTTCTTCACCACATTTCCTGAAATTGTGCAATAAGTTTTTGCTTAATGAGTGCTTGACATCAATAATTTTCTTAGCCTTAACTTCCGTGTACAAAAAAGTAAAAATAACAATAGGAGCTCCACACTGTTGTGGAGGTTGGAGGTTTGAAATAAGAGAAATAAATGTAAGGTAACTGAAAGTTACCCTAGTACATAGTAGACAAATTTAATATTCTTTTCCAACTAAGAATACCAGACTAGGTTAGGAATGTATCTCAGTGTGTATACTACCTTGGTTTGATTCCCTGAATTGGAAAAGAAAAAAAAAAGTATTTTAGGCAGCTGTTGCATACAGATTCTACATTTGTAAAAACTCAATTATTTGTAATTAGTAATTGATAGAGCCTCTACTACAACCAAAATTAATGATTCATATTTTAATATATTCCACCTTTTACTCTAATGGATCATAATGCTGTAATGTAGGACTCAATAATGTTCTAACCAACTATGTATTTTCCTTTGACTTTGATGTATTTTTAAAAATTTTTCTGAAGTTCAATTTTATTTCCATCTTTCATTTTCTTATATAATTTTACATATCATTTTACAGTCCAAACTATTTTGAATATTATCATAAGCTTATGTTATATAACAAGATTATTGACATTTTCATATAGGGCTTAGGTGCACAGGATTGTTGAGTATCATTTAGGTGTAATGATTTCAAGTTAAATGCTTTCTAAAAGATTCATTCTGGTAGATCTTTTCAATCATTGCTGATTACTACTCTAATTTTAATTAATTATATTTGTCTTCATTTTGGAATTTACCCTTCACTAAACTTCTACTAGTGAAGTTTTAAGTTTATGGTCATTACATTCAGCAAGTAAAACAATTATAGATAAAGTGAACTTGTTAAAAGATATCCTTAACTACTCAGAGTAAAAGAATAATAGATTGGAATTTGTTCCTTCCCTGCTATTTGTTCATAAGATTAGAATAACCAATCTTTTACTATAACAGACTTAGTATTTGCTTTCCCTAAAAGCACTAACCTTGTTTGAGCATGCGTATGTCCAAGGGGTACCTATGCCCCCTTTCTAACCTTTGGGTCAAATACTCTCAACTCTGCACATAGACATATTAGTTATTTAAGGAATGTCTGTCTACAGCTGGCAATTCTGTGCCTTCAAGGCTGAAGACATCAAGCTTTGCAGGGACATCATAATCTACAGATTGTTCACTGTCAGCTTTTATAGCATCCTCTTTCAGACCACCAGAGTGGTACCTGGAAGAGTCCAGCTATGGTTCTGAACCTTAACTCCTAATTAACTCTGTCTTGCCTTTGTGACATGACCTTTACCCCTGAGTCATTCTTGTTTTCAATCAACTTGGGTACTAGGAATGGCAGATGTAATCAATGTACATCCCTTGACAAGAGTTGAAACTACCCCAAGCAGCAGTAATTTTCCTGTTGCTGATGATGATCAACCAAAACACAGTTTGATCAAGATTGCTGAACTACACACTTCTAGCCCCCACCACCACTCTTCTTCTTTTCTGTTTAATCCTAAAGCTCTTGTTCAATCTTTGAAGACAAGGCTTAGGGCACTTAGTCCCTCTGCTTCCCAGTATAGCTATACTGAAACATTCCTTTCCTAATTCATCAATAATTTTGTGTTGCTTTTGTTGAGAGCTGGTGACCTTACTTGGTCCGTGGACCTAGAAATCTGGTAACACTACTTTTACATACTTTTTGTCATGATGTTTTATATTAGTGGTATATGAGGATTCAAAACTTTGTCTTCAGTGCATCTTGTTCTCTTAATATATGTGTATGGTAAAAAGAAGAGGACCCTGTGAACTACCAGAAACAATGGGTTCATAGCCCAATCAGGCAGTGATACTGGAAGCTATTTCAACATAACAAAGAAAGGTGTGGTCAAAGATTTATCAAAGATATTGTTAACTTTTAATAAAATAAGAGGAGAAATTTGTTATCATTTCTTTGCATTTTTATGTAGGTCTTCTTCCCCAAATATATTTCAAATATGCATTTCTCAATACTCCTTTGTATGCCTTTCCCTCGGTTTTAACTAATATGGCAATACATTACATTAAATGTAAGTGAACAGAATTCAGCTCTTATATTTTAAAGAACAACAGCTATAGGACTTGCATTCTATTAAAATTACTAACAAACTGTGCATAATATTTCATATAATGGCTGAATAATAATATGTGAAACAACAGTTTGAGGATTCAACATGGGACTGGTTTTGCAAAAAGAACCAAAAATGTGAACCCTGTAATGGTTCTAGCTTTCTACTAGAAGAAAACGACTTGCTGTAGATCAAGGAAGAGCTATAAACATAAAATTTCTCTTTGTCTTGGTGAATTAAAGAGAGACAAAATGAGTGAAAGAAGACAAAGATCAAAGTTTACAAGGTAAATACATCTAGAATTTTAGAAGAGAAGGCACAGAGCATGGGACCACAATACATTCCAGAACTCTGTGGAGGGTTTCTTTCAACCCTTGACTGAGTGCAAATCTCTGAGTATGTTTTTTAAAATAATTCCATTATGTTGACAAAGAACATTTCTCAGGAAAAAAAACAATTGCCAAGAAAATTTCATTTACTGGGCAACTATATATGGACTATTCACAAAGTCCACAAAGAATAAAGAATCACTCTAGATTTTAAATACAAAGGGCATTAATAAAGAGTCTGAGAGGTAACATGATAGTGTCATAGTAGTAGGACTCAAATATCCTTCAAAAAAAGGGTTTCTTCTAGATAACATCAAAAAAGAAATAAAACATTGTTGAAAAGATTAAATTCCTCTTTAAAACATTAAATACTTAAAAATACTACAAAACTTCTAATACACAATAACAAAAAGATATCACACTGAGAATTCATTAAGATATTTCTAGTGACAAACTATTACCAATACCAGTAGAAAACTCAGTCAATAGAACAGAACAAGAAATAAATGAGATAGTGAAATTAGCAGATAATGATTTAATGAAGCTATTGTAATTATTTAAAATATCTATAAAGACACAAGAAAGACACATAACAAGGAGAGAAAATATAACAAAGAAATATAAGCATACAAATATATGCATATCTAGAGAGAGAGAAAGAGAAGAATTTTGGAAATAATAATGTATTGGTTTACATTAAAATCCAAACATTACAAAAATCTGTGAACTTGAGGAATAGCAATAAGAATTCCCAAGTTTACAAATAGATGCACAAAACACTGAGAAAAAGTATATTGTTTTGTTAGAATAACATCACATAGTGTATTATATTATGTGTAACTGACATCCAAGAAGAAAAATAGAAGGTAGTGGAGAGACTAAAAGGAATAAAGTCTGAAAAACTTCCAATTAAAATAAAAAGCAAAAACTTCATATATCATTGTATAACAACAAATTTGAAGCAGAATTTTTTACAGTGTGGCTCTAACACTTCCCAGAGGAAGTGGATAGGTTATAACAGCTTGCTGCTCTAGAATTATTCATTTGATAAATTTGTAGTAAAATAGGTTTTGTTTAAAGCCAACATTGAAAAAATATGGTAGAACCTTGATTGTTTAAAAAGTTTCATCTCCTGGAACAAAGAAAGATTTTCAAAGAGGGAAGAGGTGCATTAAGACAAAGGACAAAGATTTCACAGAGTATTTTTCTCCTTTCGAGTCAAGAGAAGCCATGAATTCCTGGGGCCAGCATCCGTATCTTTCTTTTAGATGAATAGGTTCCTTATAAACTGAGGAGAGCAAAATGTATTACAGATGGATTTCTTTAGAAGTTAAGTGCCAATAGACAAGGTACTAGAAGTGGAGAAATAGATTGGAGAAAGAGAAGGGAAGGGAGAAGAAGGTAGTTTTTAATAAAATAATCCATGTTTCTGAGTAACCACTTTTCCTAAAGAAATGCCACCACAAATTGTTCTATTGCAGGATAACTCAAAGCAAATCACAAGAAAACAAACCATAAACAAATTGTGAAAATCTAATGATAGTGATAAACAAGAGCAACGAAGTTTAAAACATACAAAGAAGCAAATATACTGACAATATATTTTTCAACAGAAGGTATACAGGCCTCCAGATTTCCATGCAAAAATATTTTGTAGACAAAGGAGAACTCAGAAAGTTCACTTCCATATGATCTGCACTAAAAGAAATGTAAAGGTAGTTCTCAATGCAGAAAGAAGATATACCAGAAGATAAGGTATAACCAAGAGAAGCAATGAATGGTGTAAATAGTGGGAAATATAAAAAACTTATTTTTTCTAATAAACATAAATGTCAAAGATAATTAATTGCTTAAATAAAATTATAATTATTTAAAGATGGAAATTTAAATGTATCATGATATCAAAAATTGATAGAAAAAATGAAATATTTTTTGGGAGGTAATTAAAAAATGTATAATGTTGCATATTATATATGAAATAAAATTGTTGATTCAGGTTACATTTGGCAAACTATAGTAATTGATCTAAAACTTAGATAAGGTTTAGCTAATAAGTCAAAGAAGAAAAAATTAAATTTTCAATCAATACTCAGTTCAAGTGAGGTGAGAAGTCAAAAGGAAATCTTGGAATTATTTTGAATTGTATGAAAATAAACATACAAGAGATCCACATTTTTAGGATACTATTAAACCATGACTTAAGGGGACATCTACAGCACTAGATGCCTGCATTAACAAGGCAGAAAAGCCTCATATGGGGATACTATGAAAGAAGAGTAAATTAAATTCAATGTAAGGAGAAAGAAGGAAATGAAGATCAGTGTAGAAGATAGAGACTTAGCAAAGCAGTGTATAAAATCATTGAAAGCAAAAGCTGTTTCTTCAAGACCAAGGAAATCCATTATATTCTAGCCACATCAATCAGAAGAAAAGACACAAATTTCCAATAACAGGAATAAGCAAATTTAAATCATTGCAGATTCTGCTACTAAAAAGAACCTCAAGCAAAGAGTTAGAGATACAAAAAGGCAGAGGAAAAGAATAAAAAAGTAAAGAATGGAGATTAGAAATAATAAATAGATAGCAAATACATAAATGATTATAGAGAATTATTATAGACATATACAAATTATTATGTATAATACAAATCACCTAAATATTTTAAGTAAAAGTCAACAAATGAAAGATAAAATAAAAGAATCAGAACTAAATGTATGCTATCTGCAAAGCCATTTAAATATACAAGTAGTTTAAAATAAAAGAATGAAATAAGATATGTAATGCCTTAATCAGTTAGAGTGGCAATACTCACAGACAACAAAGTAGACTTCAGACTGCATATATTATCAAGGTTATAAGAAATTTTTAATTGTAATAAAAGGGTCAATTAACCCAGAAGACATTACAATCCTAAATGGATTACTCCCATAGCATCTATTAAAATTGCTAAAGAAAAAGCTTATAGAATATTTTTTTAAATTTTTATTTATTTTTTTATTTTTATTTTTTCCCATTTTTTATTGGTTGTTCAAAACATTACAAAGCTCTTGACATATCATATTTCATATATTAGATTCAAGTGGGTTATGAACTCCCATTTTTACCCCAAATACAGATTGCAGAATCACATCGGTTACACATCCACATTTTTACATAATGCCATATTAGTAACTGTTGTATTCTGCTACCTTTCCTATCCTCTACTATCTCCCCTCCCCTCCCCCATCTTCTCTCTCTACCCCATCTACTGTAATTCATTTCTCTCCTTGTTTTTTTTTTCCCATTCCCCTCACAACCTCTTATATGTAATTTTGTGTAACAATGAGGGTCTCCTTCCATTTCCATGCAATTTCCCTTTTCTCTCCCTTTCCCTCCCACCTTATGTCTCTGTTTAATGTTAATCTTTTCCTCCTGCTCTTCCTCCCTGCTCTGTTCTTAGTTGCTCTCATTATATCAAAGAAGACATTTGGTATTTGTTTTTTAGGGATTGGCTAGCTTCACTTAGCATAATCTGCTCTAATGCCATCCATTTCCCTGCAAATGCCATGATTTTGTCATTTTTTAGTGCGGAGTAATACTCCATTGTGTACAAATGCCACATTTTTTTTATCCATTCATCTATGGAAGGGCATCTGGGTTGGTTCCACAGTCTAGTTATTGTGAATTGTGCTGCTATGAACATCCATGTGGCAGTATCCCTGTAGTACGCTCTTTTAAGGTCTTTAGGGAATAGTCCTAGAAGGGCAATAGCTGGGTCAAATGGTGGTTCCATTCCCAGCTTTCCCAGGATTCTCCACACTGCTTTCCAAATTGCCACACCAATTTGCAGTCCCACCAGCAATGTACAAGAATACCCTTTTCTCCACATCCTCGCCAGCACTTGTTGTTGTTTGACTTCATAATGGCTGCCAATCTTACTGAAGTGAGATGGTATCTTAGGGTGGTTTTGATTTGCATTTCTCTGACTGCTAGAGATGGTGAGCATTTTTTCATGTACTTGTTGATTGATTGTATGTCCTCCTCTGAGAAGTGTCTGTTCAGGTCCTTGGCCCATTTGTTGATTGGGTTATTTGTTATCTTATTGTTTAATTTTTGGAGTTCTTTGTATACTCTGGATATTAGGGCTCTATCTGAAGTGTGAGGAGTACAAATTTGTTCCCAGGATGTAGGCTCCCTATTTACCTCTCTTATTGTTTCTCTTGCTGAGAAAAAACTTTTTAGTTTAAGTAAGTCCAATTTGTTGATTCTTGTTATTAACTCTTGTGCTATGGGTATCCTATTAAGGAATTTGGAGCCTGACCCCCCAATATGTAGATCGGAGCCAACTTTTTCTTCTATCAGACGCAGAGTCTCTGATTTGATATCAAGCTCCTTGATCCATTTTGAAATAACTTTTGTGCATGGTGAGAGAAGGGGATTCAGTTTCATTTTGTTGCATATGGATTTCTAGTTTTCCCAGCACCATTTGTTGAAGATGCTATCCTTCCTCCATTGCATGCTTTTAGCCCCTTTATCAAATATAAGATAGTTGTAACTGTGTGGATTAGTCTCTGTGTCCTCTATTCTGTACCATGGGTCCACCCGCCTGTTTTGGTACCAGTACCATGCTGTTTTTGTTACTATTGCTCTGTAGTATAGTTTGAAATCTGGTATCGCTATGGTGCCTGATTCACACTTCCTGCTTAGAGTTGCTTTTGATATTCTGGGTCTTTTATTTTTCCATATGAATTTCATGATTGCTTTCTCTATTTCTACAAGAAATGCCATTGGGATTTTGATTGGCATTGCATTAAACCTATAGAGAACTTTTGGTAATATCACCATTTTGATGATGTTAGTTCTGCCTATCCATGAACAGGGTATATTTTTCCATCTTGTAACACACCAAAAAAATTGTGCACCATGATCAAGTAGGATTCATCCCTGGGATGCAAGGATGGTTCAATATACGGAAATCAATAAATGTTATTCACCACATCAATATTCTCAAAGATAAGAACCATATGATCATCTCGATAGACGCAGAAAAAGCATTTGACAAAGTACAGCATCCCTTTATGTTCAAAGCATTAGAAAAACTAGGGATAACAGGAACTTACCTCAACATTGTAAAAGCTATCTATGCTAAGCCTCAGGCTAGCATCATTCTGAATGGAGAAAAATTGAAGGCATTCCCTCTAAAATCTGGAGCAATACAGGGATGCCCTCTATCACCACTTCTATTCAATATATTTCTCGAAACACTGGCCAGAGCAATTAGACAGACGAAAGAAATTAAAGGCATAAAAATAGGAAAAGAAGAACTTAAATTATCACTATTTGCGGGCGACATGATTCTATACCTAGAAAACCCAAAAGGGTCTACAAAGAAACTACTAGAACTAATAAGTGAATTCAGCAAAGTGGCAGTATATAAAATCAACACGCATAAATCAAAGGCATTTCTGTATATCAGTGACAAAACGTCTGAAATGAAAATGAGGAAAAACACCCCATTCACAATATCCTCAAAAAAAAAATATTTGGGAATCAACCTAACAAAAGAGGTGAAAGATTTATACAATGAAAACTACAGAACCCTAAAGAGAGAAATAGAAAAAGCTTATAGAATTTAAAAGAGCTGCTTCCCGGAGTCTTCATCACTTCTTCCTCAGGAATCAATTAAAAAGAGTATTTTAATTATTTTGAGATACATACAGATCTCTTACAAAGAACAATGAAAGTACTAACCATAATAGCAGATTTGATTTCATCAAATTATAAAGCCTTTAAAGTCAAATTATACATTTAGAAAATGAATAGAATGCTGCAGACTAGAAGAAAATCATCATGATATATGTGTCAGGCAAAATATTTATATTCTAGGCATTTAAAGAACACTTATAATCAAATATTCTAAAAATTTTTGTTCATCAAATATTTAAAAAATTGCTAATTTTTTAACAATTAAAAAATTGTTGTTCATCAAATATATGAGTCACTAAAAATGCATAAGTAAAACAAAAAATAAAAACCTTGCAAATTAATTGCTATTGGAAAATGTATATTAAAATGACAATATAACTATTTAAGTCCTGAAATGAATAGGCTTCAGTATCAAACTTCAACACTAATTAATTTAAAGTTATTTTAAATCTAGAACTTAAATAATTTGTTGGTGAGAGTGCAAAACAGTACTACCAATTTGAAAATCTTTGTCATTTCCTAAAAAGATAAACAAATCATCAATCTATGTTTCAACACAATTAGAACCTTATGTATTTTCCCAAGAAAAATTAAAAAACATATATCCACAAAAATCCTTGACTAAAAAGTTAAAAGATTCATTCATTATAGTCAAACAATAGAAATTATTGGAAATTTCTCAATGGACATATTATCAAAACTCCTATGGTAAGGTGCAAATGTAGCTCAGTGGTAGAATGGTTGCCTAGCATGTCCAAGGCCCTGGGTTCAGAGCTTGTTATTAAAAAAAATACTGTCTTATTCATATTATATAATATTAGGAATACTAATGACATATTCAACAACCCATATAAACTTCAAAAATATACAGAATGAAAGAGTCAGACACAAAAATAATTATTGTAGGATTCCCTGTAATGAAAACTCCAGAAAACGGAAAACAAGTATGATGATAAAATTCAGAACAGTGGTTGCTATAATGAGAGATTAACTTAGATAGATGTTGTGAAATTCTCCAAAATTCTGAGAATACATCTTAATTTATAATCTGATTATATAAGGGTATAAATATGTCAAAAGTGATCACTGGTACACTCACCCATTATTTCACAGTATATAAACAATAAATCCTGTCCTACAAGATTCACACAAAAATGTATGAAAGTACTAGAAATAGATAGTGATAGTGATACTTATGTGTGTGTGCATGTGTGGGTGTGTTTGTGTGTGTGTTTATAAATGAGTGGAAACAACTTTGGGGAAGAAATATTTAATAATATTAAAATTTATTTGCATCTTGAAATTAACATATAAATTCACTAAAGATATGGTCAATCTAAATGTTACTCTCATCTTGAAAAAATTTGAAATAAAAGTCCATTTTGTTTTTCATAATACATGCCTGAAAAAATATGAGACTAATATAGTGTTAGATATAATGTTAGCTAGTTTAAATTGTAGATGTGTAAGTGCCCATTGTTAGTATCCCAGATTAATCAAGGGAAGCATAAGATACAAGTAGAACTGATACAATCTTCAGAAATCTTCTCATCCAATATCATCTCCATGTATTGCTATCTTCTTGGGATAGACATTGTTTTACCATATGTTGAATGTTTGTAAATAAATTTACAATAAATCAAATGAAATAAAAAAATCAATCAGCTAAGGAAATAATCAAGAAATTCTCCTTCTACTTTTATTACCCTTGATTTAACAGTATGATATAAGGGGAAATAAATTGAGGAACTTATGGAATTGTGATAATGAATGATGTCTTTGTGACATCAGGTAAGCTATAAAATGTCACTGAGTCTCATCCGTCTCATTTGTATATTGGAGATATTAATGGTTTCCTATTATTATTGTTGTTGTTATCAGTGAAGGTAGGCTTTATCTTGGAAAATACCTGCATATAGTTTAGTGAATACTATAGGATCGATAACAATTTCCTGTATCTATTCAGGCTTATTTCTTTTCTTGTAATTTTCAGTTAAGAATTCTAGACTATATATAGTAAGACAGCCAAAATAGATTAAAATACAGGTATTGATTATTCTTGCATGATCTATTCACTCTATTCCCGCTCTCTGTCAATAGATAACAAAACACTGAACCATCCTCTGATTGCAATTCTCCTGAATTTGGGTCAGTGGCATGGTGTCTACGCTATGTGGATTCTTTCTCCTAGTTTCTGACTCTGTTTTTCCCTCTTCTTCACCCGTCTCCTGTACTGGCTATGTCCCTATCTGTAGCTAGCTTTTAAAATACGTGGAGAGGTTCTAATGATTAGCTTCTTTGATATACCATCAATATATCCAACTCTGTTAGATAGATATATGGGGTCAGAATCCCTGCATAAGTGCTCTATTATTTTATTATCAAAACCATACCTATATTTAGTCAATGAATGTGACATAGAATAGTATAAAACTGGTACAAAGGACTTGTTTGTCTTCCTATCCAGAATCTGGCAGTAAGTCTGACAAGCACTCAAGATGATCGCTCTTGAATCTCTACACATTTAGAGACTGTTTTTTTTTTCTTTGTATTTCTTTTTTAAAAATAAAATTCCAAAATAATTTATCTACTTACATTAAAACCTAATCCTTCTTTCTTTTTTATTCCTTATATCACCACAATCAAAATTTTCTCCTACCCCTCAGCTAACGCTGATTTTTTCACAGACACAGTCTCTGTTTCTTGGTCCTAAGGTTGATTTTCATGTGAGCTATTTGTTTACCAAGCAGAAAAGCAAACTCCTGATATTTTTAGGGCAGGAGATAATTTTACGATTTTTGGCAGGAAGCCCACCAAAGTTAGATTCTTGCTCTACAATAGAAACTGGGATTTTAAGGTCTGTCCTTAGATGCTTACATTTCAAAGTGGTGACTTCCAGGTCCTTAAGACATTCTGGGTTACCTAATAAAACATCTATCTAGCTTTCAAAATGATTTTTATATATTTCAAAAGAGAGGAGAATGTTCTTGTAAATTTTCTAAAGTAGAATTTTTCTGATATAAATACTCTGAGAAAATGGAGAAGGGGAAAAGTCTTTTTCCTTGTTTTTTTACAGGAAAAATCAAGCCTCTAATTTTCAATTTTTGTCATGAGTTAGCAATCCACTACTTGGTATTTACCCAAAGGACTAAAATCAGCATAATGTAGTGATACATACATAGTAATGTTCATAGTAATGCAACTCACAATAGACAAGTTATGGAACCAGCATACTTATCCCTCAGTACTCAAATGGTTGAAGAAAATGTGTTACATATACACAGTGATGTTTTAGCCAGAGAAAAAATAAAATTATATCATTTTTCTGATAAATGAATGGAACTGGAGACGATCATGATAAGTAAAATAAGGAGTGGAATGTTTTACATCTATGCAGAAGGGGGAGGAGAGAGAGAGAGAGAGAGAGGGAAAGTGGGAGAGAGGGAGAGAGAGAGAGAAGAGAGAAGAAATTTAAAGAGAATCTCATGAAAATAGAAGGGAGACCAGTAGACTATTGGAAAGGAATTGAGAGGGAGGGAAGAGGGATAGGATGTATTAGGGAGAAATGTGTTCTCAAAACTTAAGCAAGAAAATTCTGCTCTGAGGTTGTGCCTTCTTATAGGGCCTAGCCTAAAATCTAATCTATGTTTGATTGAAAGTATTTTTAAGTGGATGAGCAAACTGTATAGTTGTCCTATTATTAAGGATTTTAACTTTCTAAAAAGAAAAAAACAAACGTGATCTATTTGCTAAAACTAACTAATTGAGAGAATATTTATCCAAGAGAGTTTTCTTTCCCCAAATAATATATTGCAAGATCTTTTTAATATTTTTAAGATTTTTTGATCAGCGAGAAACTAGAAAAAAATGTAATCATAATATACTGTATGAGGAGTTACATTTAGGACAGGATAAGAAGTCAATTAACCATCCAAGTGACAGTGTTCTATAGGATATTTGTGTGTGTGTGTGTATATATATATATATATATATATATATATATATATATATATATATATATGTATCTGGTATTTAGAGTAGATTTTCATAGTAGAGATATAAATTTTGGAATCAACAGCATAGATATTGGGTTTAAAGTCATGTAACTTGTTCAGATTACTTGGAAAGTGAGGAAAGAAGATACTGAAGATGAGAATTACCCATCAAGGAAAACTAAAACAGAATGTGGCTAGTAATAATATAAGAGAAGAACCTGCCCTAAGTGTCCAGTGATACAAATATCTTCACAAGAACATAAGTGAATGAATGAAATACTGGCTGTGATATCTTTAGGCACTATGCTGATTAGTAGATCTACACAACGTTCTTTTTTGTTTCTTGAATTTGCTAAGAGGGCACATCCTGTGCTAAGTGTTCAAGATTGGCAAGAACTTCAGTAGGCCATAGATTTGCCTGTGGCTCTGATGACAGTGGTGATTTCCCAGGTGAATACTTTTCCCAAAACTCATTGACTTACATAAATTAAATGTGTACCTTATTTTATGTTATTCCTACATTTATAAAAGGTTTTCAACATACTAGTAATGGATGAAGTAATGAAGGAACTGAGAACTGATTCAGTGTTGCATAAGTTTGGGCTGACCTTGATAGAAGTGAGCTGTTATAGTGAGAGTGAAAGCATGATTCGAATGAGATTTGCAGAATGTGTGGGGAAAAATTGCATATTTTGAATTCAGAATATTTTCCAAGTATGTTGTCTAAAGGAAAGCAAAGAAATAAGACAGTGATTTGTTGTCAAGAACGTTTTTATTTCCCTTCATGGGAGAAATAAGAACATGTTCATATACTGATGAGAATGATCTAGTTGAGACATGGAGAAACATAGTGATTGCAAAGAGATTAGAAGAGGAGATTGCTGAAGAAATAGTTTTAATTATGTGAAAAAAAGTGGAACCTATTAAACTAATGGAAAATTGTCTTTAGCTGAAAAATAGATAGTTTAATCAGCAGTAAAGGCAGAGTATATGAAGGCAGATTTGAAAAGAAGATTGGTACATGACTTGACAAATAGTAATGAAAAATGACTTCTGGATTTCTATTACAGTATTAAAAAATCAAAGTCCTGTCTAGTAAGGCATTCTAATTTATTAATATTACCTTATGCACATATTTCTTTTGGTGTTTACAAAATTAGCATTTAACCAAAAGTACATCTGTATTTTGTAACTGCCTCCTCCTTTGATATCATCTGAATATATTAGCAGTGAAGATAGTATTTATGGAAAAAGAGAAAAGTCAAATTGATGGTCATATTTGAAATGATAATAAAAACATGATTAATTTCAGTGTTCTTTATGAGAATTCAGAGGTAAGAATTTCTTTACAAATTAACCCAACCAACAAAGTACTCATGATTTGATCAGACTAACATTAATTCTCCTTTAATCATCTTTCTTTGTTGCATAACTTGTAGCAATTGTTCAGTTCAGCCTCAGGACTAAAGTTACCTTTACTATAATTAAAAAAATACTGACACTAGTAGGACATTTTTTCTAAAGTTTTGTATTATTTTATGCAATTCAAAGCTTAATAGTTAATCTTATACACTTATAGTGCTGATAAAAAGAGGTTGCTAAAAAGTTAACTTATAAAATAATAAAAATCCATAAAATTGGCCTACTTTGTTGATTATTTTTTTAAAAAAATATTAGAGTCCCTTAGCATTCATTATACTATATGACAGATATTAAATATTGTCATAAGCGTATCTCAAAAATATCTTATACTATGTTTATTATCATCCCTACATTACAGGTGAGAAAACTGAGTCTCAAAATTGATTATTTGTCCAAAAACAAAACAATTTTTTTTTTTTTACAATTTGTGATTCAGGTTAACATTTCTTTTATTCCAGTGTCCTTTCTGTTTAAACTGGAATACGTTCCCAGTCAAGAAGTCGTGTGAAAATTAACTTGCACATGCATGAATCTTTCTCCCATAGTGTTCTGTTATAGACTTTCAAGTTTGTAGTTCAACTTGGCATCCACAAGAGACTTTTAAGGCAGATTAAGAAGTTTCACTCTATAGCTGGGATATATTTGATTCTCTCATCTTTCCATCTTATTGATTCCCTTCAAGTCACTGCATTAAGTGCCCTGGAAATGTATTCTGCTACCATTGGTTTACCACTGATTTTTTTTTTTTTTGATGATCTGGATGATAGAAGCTAAGAGAAGAATTTCTATAAATGTATTTTGATATCTTTCTGTTATCACATATGCACTGGGAGACTGAGGTCACACAAAAATCTCAACTGACCTATTTTCCCATTTCTAAAGTCATATTCTATTTATCCACAACCTTGAAAGTGAAATGTTAAAATGGAATGCATCATTTACTCTAATTTAAGATACACCTAGGATAATGTATTTGCTCCATATTTTATATGTGCTGGCTCTTTCCCTTAAATATGAAAAGGCCAAATAGCGTGCACAACATTTAACTTACTTTTGGAGTACATCTTGATTAAGGTGAATAAAAATCATGTTTGGAAAAGCTAAAAGGTAACCACAGCACAGCATATGGCTTCTTTTCCATGTGAGTAAATACATAAACACTCTGTTGAAATGAAAATCCCCTGGTAGGTGGACGGTTTTACTTTTCTTAGGACCTTAGCTGGAATCTTCATTGATCTACTTCATAAGATAGGTTCCCACTGGAGTTAGTCTTGCTTGTTCATTTTTATTTTATTGATACTTAAGGTTTTGAAAACATCAAAATGTACTTCTAAAATATGTTCTTTAAAATTTAATAAGAAAAGGCTGAGTAGTAAAATACTCAGATGTGAGTATTTTAACCCATGAGTATAAGCTTTTTATAAATGATTCTGAAAAGAAATTATTTAACAGCTGAAAATTGCAGATTACAATGAGTTCTCTTAGATGAATTAGTATCAAAACATGTATATTTTAGACCTTTAATCCAAAGGACCTTGAATATTCTGTGCAATTGTGTCATATATGTGGTGCTATACTACAGACATTTTTTTTCCTTTAATTTAATTTAATTTTATTTTATTTTTAATTGGTTGTTCAAAACATTACAAAGCTCATGACATATCATCTTCCATACATTTGATTCAAATGGGTTATGAACTCCCATTTTTTACCCCAAATACAAGTTGCAGAATCACATCGGTTACACATCCACATTTTTACATAATACCATATTAATGACTGTTGTATTCTGCTACCTTTCCTATCCCCTACTATCCCCTCTCCCCTTCCCTCTCATCTTCCCTCTCTACCCCATCTGCTGTTGTTTAATTCTCTCCCTTGTTTTTTTTCCCCCTTTCCCCTCACAAACTCTTATATGTAATTTTGTGTAACAATGAGGGTCTCCTTCCATTTCCATAGTTTCCCTTCTCTCTCCCTTTTTCTCCCCCCACTCGTCTCTGTTTAATGTTAATCTTTTCCTCATGCTCTTCTTCCCTGTTCTGATCTTATTTGCTCTCTTTATATCAAAGAAGACATTTGGCATTTGTTTTTTAAGGATTGGCTAGCTTCACTTAGCATAATCTGCTCTAATGCCATCCATTTCCCTGCAAAATCCATGATTTTGTCATTTTTAGTGCTGCGTAATACTCCATTGTGTATAAATGCCACAGTTTTTTAATCCATTCATCTATTGAAGGGCATCTAGGTTGATTCCAAAGTCTAGCTATTGTGAATTGTGCTGCCATGATCATTGATGTGGCAGTATCCCTATAGTATGCTCTTTTAAGGTCCTCAGGGAATAGACCGAGAAGGGCGATAGCTGGGTCAAATGGTGGTTCCATTCCCAGCTTTCCTAGGAATCTCCATACTGCTTTCCATATTGGCCGCACCAGTTTGCAGTTCCACCAGCAATGTACAAGTGTACCCTTTTCCCCACATCCTCGCCAGCACTTATTGTTGCTTGACTTCATAATGGCTGCCAATCTTACTGGAGTGAGATGGTATCTTAGGGTGGTTTTGATTTGCATTTCTCTGACTGCTAGAGATGGTGAGCATTTTTTCATGTACTTATTGATAGATTGTATGTCCTCCTCTGAGAAGTGTCTGTTCAGGTCCTTGGCCCATTTGTTGATAGGGTTGTTTGTTATCTTGTTGTTTAATTTTTTGAGTTCTTTGTATATTCTGGATATTAGGGCTCTATCTGAAGTGTGAGGAGTAAAGATTTGTTCCCAGGATGTAGGTTCCCTATTTACCTGTCTTATTGTTTCTCTTGCTGAGAAAAAACTTTTTAGTTTGAGTAAGTCCCATTTGTTGATTCTAGTTATTAACTTTTGTGCTATGGGCGTCCTATTAAGGAATTTGGAGCCCGACCCCACAATGTGTAGATCGGAGCCAACTTTTTCTTCTATCAGGTGCAGAGTCTCTGATTTGATATCTAGCTCCTTGATCCATTTTGAATTAACTTTTGTGCATGGCGAGAGAAAGGGGTTCAGCTTCATTTTGTTGCATATGGATTTCTAGTTTTCCCAGCACCATTTGTTGAAGATGCTATCCTTTCTCCATTGCATGCTTTTAGCCCCTTTATCAAATATAAGAAAGTTGTAATTTTGTGGATTGGTCTCTGTGTCCTCTATTCTGTACCATTGGTCCACCCACCTGTTTTGGTACCAGTACCATGCTGTTTTTGTTACTATTGCTCAGTAGTACAGTTTGAAATCTGGTATCGCTATACCTCCCGATTCACACTTCCTGCTTAGAATTGCTTTTGCTATTCTGGGTCTTTTGTTTTTCCATATGAATTTCATAATAGCTTTATCTATTTCTACCAGAAATGCCGTTGGGATTTTGATTGGCATTGCGTTGAACCTGTAGAGAACTTTGGGTAATATCGCCATTTTGATGATGTTGGTTCTGCCTATCCATGAACAGGGTACATTTTTCAATCTTCTAAGATCTTCTTCTATCTCTCTCTTTAGGGTTCTGTAGTTTTCATTGTATAAATCTTTCACCTCTTTTGTTAGGTTGATTCCCAAGTATTTTATTTTTTTTGAGGATATTGTGAATGGGGTGGTTTTCCTCATTTCCATTTCAGAAGTTTTGTTACTGATATACAGGAATGCCTTTGATTTATGCGTGTTGATTTTATATCCTGCCACTTTGCTGAATTCATTTATTAGTTCTAGTAGTTTCTTTGTAGACCCTTTTGGGTCTTCTAAGTATAGGATCATATCATCCGCAAATAGTGATATTTTAAGTTCTTCTTTTCCTATTTTTATGCCTTTAATTTCTTTTGTCTCTCTAATTGCTCTGGCTAGTATTTCAAGGACTAAATTAAATAGAAGTGGTGAGAGAGGGCATCCCTGTCTTGTTCCAGATTTTAGTGGGAATGCCTTCAGTTTTTCTCCATTTAGAATGATGCTAGCCTGAGGCTTAGCATATATCGCTTTTACAATGTTGAGGTAAGTTCCTGTTATCCCCAGCTTTTCTAGTGTTTTGAACATAAAAGGATGCTGTACTTTGTCGAATGCTTTTTCTGCATCTATCGAGACGATCATATGGTTCTTATTTTTAAGTCTATTGATGTGGTGAATAATATTTATTGATTTCCGTATATTGAACCAACCTTGCATCCCAGGGATGAATCCTACTTGATCATGGTGCACAATTTTTTTGATATGCTTTTGTATTCAATTCGCCAGGATTTTATTGTGAATTTTTGCATCTATGTTCATTAGAGATGTTGGTCTGTAGTTTTCTTTCTTTGAAGTGTCTTTGTCTGGTTTCGGGATCAGGGTGATGTTGGCCTCATAGAATGAATTTGGAAGAGCTCCTTCTTTTTCTATTTCTTGAAATGGCTTGAAAAGTATTGGTATTAATTCTTCTTTGAAGGTTTTGTAAAACTCCGCTGTATACCCATCTGGTCCAGGGCTTTTTTTGGTTGGCAGTCTTTTGATGGCTTCTTCTATTTCTTCCTTTGTTATTGGTCTGTTTAAATTGTGTGTCTTCCTGACTCAATCTGGGGCAGCTCATATGACTTAAGAAATTTATCAATGTCTTCACTGTCTTCTATTTTATTAGAATATAGGGTTTCAAAATACTTTCTAATTATCTTCTGTATTTCTGTAGTGTCTGTTGTGATATTGCTTTTTTCATCCCGTATGTTAGTGATTTGAGTTTTCTCTCTTCTTCTCTTCGTTAGCATGGCTAAGGGTCTGTCGAACTTATTTATTTTTTCAAAGAACCAACTTTTAGTTTTATCAATTTTTTCAATGGTTTTTTTTTGTTTCAATTTCGTTGATTTCCGCTCTGATTTTAATTATTTCTTGTCTTCTGCTATATTTGCTGTTGTTTTGCTCTTCCTTTTCTAGGTTTTTGAGATGTAGTGTGAGTTCGTTTATTTGTTGTTTTTTTCTTTTTTTGAGGAATGAACTCCAGGAAAAGAATTTCCCTCTTAAAACTGCTTTCATTGTGTCCCATAGATTCCGTTATGTTGTGTCTGAATTGTCATTTATCTCTAAGAATTTTTTGATTTCCTCCTTTATGTCTTCTGTAACCCATTGATCATTCAGTAACATATTGTTTATTTTCCATGTGATGCAGGATTTTTCCTTCCTTCTTTTTTCATTGATTTCCAGTTTCATTCCATTATGATCAGATATGGTGCATGGTATTATCCCCACTCCTTTATATTTACTAAGAGTTGCCCTATGGCATAATATATGATCTATTTTTGAGTAAGATCCATGTGCTGCTGAGAAGAACGTGTATCCACTTTATGATGGTTGATATATTCTATATATGTCGTTTAAGTCTAGGTTATTGATTGTGTCATTGAGTTCTATAGTTTCTTTATTCAGCTTTTGTCTGGAGGATCTGTCTAATGGCGAGAGTGGTGTGTTGAAGTCACCCATAATTATTGTGTTGTGGTCAATTTGACTCTTGAACTTGAGGAGAGTTTGTTTTATGAACGTTGCTGCACCATTATTTGGTGCATATAAATTGATAATTGTTATGTCTTGTTGGTGAATAGTTCCTTTTAACAGGATATAGTGTCCTTCTTTATCCCTTTTGATTAACTTAGGTTTGAAGTTCATTTTATTCGATATGAGTATGGCCACTCCTGCTTGCTTCCGAGGGCCATGTGAGTGGTATGATTTTTCCCAACCTTTCACCTTCAGCCTGTGTATGTCTTTTCCTATCATATGAGTCTCCTGAAGGCAGCATATTGTTGGATTTGTTTTTTAGATCCAGGTTACCAGCCTGTGTCTCTTGATTGGTGAGTTTTGTCCATTAACATTTAAGGTTACAATTGAAATATGATTTGTAATTCCAGTCATGTTTATTTATTTATTTATTTTAGTTTGGCTAGCTTTTACTTTTTGGTTGTTTTCCTCCCCCTTTACTGAGATACCTCCCGCTGTTGGTTTTGGGCACTGTTTTTCCATTCCTCTTCTTGTAGAATTTTGCCCAAAATGCTTTGCAGTGCTGGTTTTCTGGCTGTGAAATCTTTTAGCTTTTGTTTATCGTGAAAGATTTTAATTTCATTGTCAAATCTGAAGCTTAATTTTGCTGGATACAGTATTCTTGGTTGGAATCCATTATTTTTCAGCGTTTGAAATACATTGTTCCAGGATCTTCTCGCTTTCAAAGTCTGTGATGAAAAATCAGCCGTTAACCTAATTGGTTTACCCCTGAATGTAATCTGCCTCCTTTCCCTCGTAGCTTTTAATATTCTCTCCTTGTTCTGTATGTTGGCTATCTTCATAATTACATGTCTTGGAGTTGGCCTATTACAGTTTTGGATGTTTGGGGTCCTGTAGGCTTCCAGGATTTGGCAATCCATTCCATCTTTCATCTCTGGGAAGTTTTCTAGGATTATTTCATTCAATAGGTTGTCCATTCCTTTGGCTTGAATCTCTGTGCCTTCTTCTGTCCCAGTGACTCTCAAATTTGGTTTTTTGATGAGATCCCATATCTCTTGGATAGATTGCTCGTGAGATTTAAGCATCTTTTCAGCATTGACTATATTGTTTTCAAGTTGATAAACTTTGTCTTCATTATCTGATGTTCTGACTTCTACTTGATCTGGTCTATTTGTAATATTCTCGTTAGCATTTTTAATCTGGTTTATGGTTTCTTGCATTTCTAAAATCACTGTTTAGTTTTTTTTTAAGATCTCTATCTCCTGGTAAAGCTCGTTCTTTGCAGTTTGAATTTGTTTGTTTAGTTGGTTTTCAAAATATACTTTCAATTCTTGGATTTGCTGTCTCATGTCTTCTCTAAAATTCAGTTCCATCTGAGTTAGGTATGCCTTGATTTCTTTCCCTGTCCATATTTCTGATGCTTCTAGGTCCTCCTGTAGATTTAAGTTGTCCTGCATTATCTGTACTCCTTTTTTCCCTGGTTTTTTCATGTTGTTCACGTTACTTTCCAGCTCTGTTTGACTGCTTTGTAACTGCTTTCTCCTATACATTTGTTTTGGCTTTGTTTATATCTGTTGTCTCTCCTTTGTGGTGGGACATTATGCCTATAGATGTTGGGCTTTATTGTACTTTAGAGCTGATTCATTCAATTTATAAAGGGCTTCCGGATTTTGTATGCATATAGTGATTTGTTTTTTGTTCTTAGGACTTTAGGTTAGGTGCTATGAAGGTATAAGGGTTAGTATGTCTTGGCTACTTTAGAAGATTGCTCTACTGAAGGGGGATGCTAACCGTCAATTGGATCAGGGTGTTGGTAGTAGCTAGGTATTTAGGAGCACTATAGACGGCCTCGAAACATTCACCTGTTTGCATTTAGACAGTTACACGAAATGGAGGACGTAATGTTTGGGATGAAAGTTGGGG
Organism: Marmota monax; assembly: GCF_021218885.2. NCBI lineage: Eukaryota > Metazoa > Chordata > Mammalia > Rodentia > Sciuridae > Marmota > Marmota monax. The sequence goes on along the minus strand of NW_026693126.1, from coordinate 106,047 downwards.
GAAAGGGGAAAGAAGGTGCTCTTGAAAAGAAAGAAGGAGGGGGAGTTAGATAGCATAGAGGAGAATGGAAAGAACAATAAAACTTAGAAGGGGAGAGAAAGAGGGAAAAAGGGAGAGAAAAAATAAAATAAAATAAGAAATAAAATTAGGTCTTAGAGATCCATTTTCTTCTCTTCCTGTAGGCAAAGCTGTGCCCTCCGGGCTGAGATTTGCCCTCAATGTGTCAACAGCAATCCCTGTAAGGCGGCTCCTGGGAGTCTCTCAATCCTGTTGGTCCAGAGCCGTTTCACTTCTACGGCCCCTCCTTCCCTTCCTCCTTCCAGCCAGCCAGGTCCTGTGCACCAGAGGCGGTTCTCCAAGGATTTGGTTACACTTTCAGCCCCTCCGAGTGCTCTATTTCCCTAATGACTGAGCACTCTCTCTGTCATTCATCTAAGCCCCAGTGCTGTGGAGCTGTGTTCTGGGAGTCAATAGTTTAATTTTTCCGGACCCCTTTGGTGGGCACACCTTCAGAGTCTGGCGGCTAAGACCATTGGTGTCGCCACTGGTGGTAATGGGAGTTGGGGGTCTGGAGTGTCCTCTGTTTCCCTCCACCCCTACCGTCACGCCCTCTCAGTTGGCGGTTGGGGGAGTTGGGGGTGGGGAGTCTTCTTTGCTTCCCTCCACCCCTACAGTCACGCCCACGTCACTGGCAGTATTGGGAGTTGGGGGTCGAGAGTCCTTTGGCCCTTACGGTCACGCCCAAGGAGAGATTTTGAAGTTTCCCGGTTGTTTGTATCTGATGCGGGTGGGAGTCACACACCTGCTAAAGTAGATTCCGCTGGGAAGGAATCTCTTTGGCCGAACTTTGGTGACTTCCCCTCTCTGCTATGGCGGGCCCCTGCCTCCTTGCTGGAGTGTCCGAAGGGAGGGGTGGAACTGGCTTGTCTCTGGTCTGACACAATCTCTGGTTTTAGTTCCCAGTTCCCTATTTCATAAAGGCTTGGTTAGATTTCCTTCACGTCCTCTGGGGGGGGGAGCCATTTGCCGGGTGGGCGGGGCCATTTGCAGTGGGGGCGGGGCCGTTAGCAGAGCTGGGAGGGCACAGGCCGTCTGCCGGGCGGGGACCCTTCTCGCTGCGCGAGCTGCCAGGGGCCACCTGCAGAGCCCAGCCTGCCCTGGCCTGGGGCGGGGCCGCCAGCAGAGCCGGGAGGGCAGGTGGGGTGCCGTTTGCCGGGTGGGCGGGGCCGTTAGCAGAGCCAGGAGGGCACAGGCTGTTTGCCAGGCCCAGCGGGGACCCTTCTCGCCACGCCGGCCGCTGGGGGCCGCTTGTAGAACCCAGTAGGCAGCGGCCTCGTGGCTAAGAGCCGGGCGGGCGGGGTGGCCGATCACAGAGCAAGCGGGGCCGCCAGGAGAGCTGGGATGGCGGGGGCCATCTGCCGGGCTAGGCGGGGACCCTTCTCGCTGCCCCGGGCCACCGGGGGCCACTTGCAGAGCTGGTTGGGCGGTGGCTGCGGGATTGGACCTCTGCGCACACGTGGCTTGCCAAGATTCACTTGTCTGGGGCCAACTGTCACCTCTAATATAACTTACTAATTCCTGGCAGGTCTCCTTTCAGCGGAATTTTGCTAGAAGTTCCTCAGTAGGTAGAATGTAGCTGTTTTAATGGGTGTTTCTGATCCGGTTAATGTGGAGATACTGAAAGTGCCGCTTCCTTGCCGGCCGCCATGTTGGATCTCCCTACAGACATTTTAATAAGCGAAAAAAATTTGTTTAGCAAGTCAGTTGAAGACAGTACTGCAAGAACACATAAAAAGACTGCCCAAAAGTTTCCACATTACTGTTAGTGGTGGTACAAGGTGAACCTCTTTTATACTTGGAAATACAATTTTTAATAGGATACCCTAAAATATTGTGCTATTAGAATCAATTTTTCATGTAATAAGCATTGATAAATATTTTATTCAGAAGAAAACATCTTTGGCATCACTGAAGAACTAGATTGTCATCAATTAATAAACTTAACCTGATGCTATATTGTTTTAAGTATTAATTAAATATACACTAAAAATGGCATGAGGATCACTGGCATAATCATTGACCATATATCAGAAAGTAACAGTTATGGAAATACTTTTATGGAGTCACCACATTAGGAATACCACAAAAACATACAAAAATGCAGCTGGCAAAGGAGGTTAACTAACAGCACAAGCTTTGGAGTAAAAGCAAATGTGGAGTGAGTAAGGTATTTTTCTAAGTAAGGTATTTTATTTTTTTACTCATAAAGATGTCTATTAAATATCAAAAATGTGGCAGGCATTGTGGCCCTTTTCAGTTTTTGCCTTTCAATAAAATCTCAGTCCTTCTTATTACTTATCTAAACACCAACAATTTAATCCAATATTGTTTTGAAACCTGCACTGATGCAATGAAAGGAAGACAGGTCACTCTTAACTATGAAGGCTATTGTATCATTTCTGCATTTTACTTAATTTATCCAGAGGTCTGAGATTTTCTAGCACCCAAGACGTTTAAAGTGGGCAGATTACTGGTAGGTAAAAAAAATGGTATTCATCTTATATGTTTTGTGTTGCTATAACAAAATGCCTGATGCTTACTACTAATAATGAAAGAGGATTATTTGGATCCTGATCGTTGTGGCTAGAAGTCTTAGAATTACAATCAGAGGAATTTCTGGAAGTTCTCCTCTATGTGCAACATAAACCAGAATCATGATGGTTCATCATTCAGATTTAACCTTCTCTCCTGTCACAGAAAAGAAAGGCACCTTGATATTTGAAGGTGAGATAATAGCTCAGTAGAAGGGAAAATTATGTGAATGCCAGCATAGCTGGGAGAAACTCTTAATAACTCTGAGTTCACTCACAACTTTTCTTGATAGAGATAGAAGGAAGAATCCTTTAGTCATGGAAATAGCCCCACACTAATGGAAGTTGAGCATCAAGTTATCTTATTTGAATACTGTGTATAGGTTATATCTTATAAGTATCAGAGTACTGGAGAGTACACAAACCTGAAATTCCAATGCCATTCTTGTATTTCCAAGAAACTGATATATTGGTAGTGGAGCTGAGACAGCCAGGAAGATATTAACAAGAATAATCAAAATATGTTCTCTCTTTTTATTATATAATACCAGACTGTTCAAGAATGCATGTCAAGTGGATATAAAATAAGAAAAGTAGAAATGATCTGCAAAAGTTTTGTACATATTATTTTTTAAGATCATGAATTGAGAAAAATTAGCATAGCTTATTTATATTATGGTGTGACAACTATTATTTATTGTTGAAATTTAAAACAGATGTATATCTTCTATATAATATGTAAGAATTTTCTTAAAAAGAATTGCAAGAAAAGCCATGGAATGGCAGAACAAATATGCCTTTAATCTTAATCACTGCCATTGCCTTAATATTCATTCATAATAAAATAAGAGAAAGACTATAATCTGAAGAAGGGTTTAAGTTTTGTACTCATTCCAAGGAGAGTCCAAAGATATGCATGTACTTTCCCAGCCACCATATTCACCCACCTGGTGTAACACCACTAAAATGGTTCTAGGAAAGTTCTCTTTTAAAAAGGGTATTGGCCAAATTTTTTTTTCAAAATATTGGGGAAAAAACCCAAATTAAAACCTACAAAATAATATTAAAAATTCCATGTTTTTCTCTTTAACAATTTGAGTTTTTATTTTGCTTTTTGCTTATTTTTCTCATTTCTTAATGAGATAACTGGACTGAGTGAATTTCAATAGTTACAGCTGTACTATCTGTAGTATTTTATCAGCTGAACTCATTAAGTGAGGGATATAAGGAGTGTGGGTGTGGTAATTGGGTTTGAGTATTTTGTCGTGGCTGAAAAAAAGCAGAACTCTGTGTCCATGATGATAAAAGAACTTATAATAGACATTTCAATTATCTGGAAGTATTCCTATGCATAAATGTTTATTATTAAAAACATATCCTGGCACCATGAAGTATGCCTGTAATCCCAGAGGCTTAGGAGGATGAGGCAGGATGATCCCAAGATCAAAGCCAGCCTCAGCAATTTAGCAAGGTCCTAAGCAACTTATGAGACCAGGTCTCAAAATTAAAAGTAAAAAGGTCTGGGTATATGTCTCAGTACATAAATGTTCCTGGTTTTAATCCAACCCCCCCAAAAAAAATTAAAATAACAAAAATATTTTGGTGTTGTGTTTCTGTCTTCTACATGACTCCTGTGCTCAAGAAATAGTCATATTATTGGCATCAAATTGACTCCAGATGTCCATTGATTGGACCATTTACATGAGCTCCCTCCCTATGTGTAGCAATTATAAAGTATAAGGTAATTTTTTAGTAGCTTAACAGCTATTGAGATGATTTGTTCATTCATTAAATAAATGAACTCTTCTCTTTGGGCACATAGCTAGGTGTTGGGTATAGTTACAGTTAAGTAAGATATTTCTGCTCTTATGTAGCTTTGTCTACTGAAAAAAGAGATATTCAAATAATTATAAAGGTAACTGATTAAAATTATTAGGGATCTTTTGAGCTTCCTAGAACTAGATATCCATATCTTTTCTAGGATTTGCAAACTTTTCAGTTATTATTATTATTTTTTTTTTACTTAATAGGATTTCTATGTCTTTTGCTTTCTCTTGAACTCCTAAAACATCCATAATGCAAATATTTTTCTCTTTTTGTTTCTTTTTTCTTTCTTCCTTCCTTTCTTTTTTTTTGTGTGTGTACATAGAAGTTTCCTTTATTACTGTTAAAGTTTTTTCCTTTGTTTGATTTTCAAAGATTTGTCTTGAAGCTCAGAAATTCTTTTTTTCTTTTTGTTTGATGTAGTGTGTTTTGGAAGTTATCAAGTATATTTTTATTTTATTTCTTGAGATCTTTAGTTCCAAGATTTCCATTTGATTCTTTCTCATGATCTCAGTCTGATAAACTTTTCATTCAGATCATGAATTGTTCTCCTAATTTTGTTGAATGTCTGCCTCTATTCTCTTGTAACTCATTGAGTTACCTTAACATTACTACTTCAAACTCTTTTTGCAGTGTATTTGTTGGTTTCCTTTTATTTGGGGTCTTTTGCTTGAGAGTTATGCTCCTTTGGAGGTGTCATGTAACTTATTATTTTTTTATATTTTGCAGTGTTATTTGTGCATATGCTCTACTAGTTGCTTTTGCATTTTATAGAGTGTCTTTCACAGCAAGACTTTTTCCTGCAAATATGCCCTAGGTGTCAGTTGGGTAGGCTACTTTGGCTTTGGTTCCAGGTATCGCAGTAGTGTTGTGCCTACATAGCATCCTCAGCTGTCATCCATGTATTATTGTTGTAGGTGCAGGATTTAGGAATTTTAGAGCTTACAGCTCTTTTGGGCAGAATGGAATCACCAGCAGCTCTGGGCATGGTGCATCTGTGTATGGATGTGAAGTAGTTATAGGTGTGAACTGCCTGACAATTCCTACAAATTACATGAGGAAGGGACTGCTCTCATGCTCACTTACTGATGATGGGTGGCTGGTGCAATAGGAAAGGTGAAGAAGTTACCAATTTCTGAAGGTTATGTAGATGGAAGCCTGTTTTTCTGGCCCCAGGATAATTCATCACAACACTCATAATAGTGGGCTAGAGTACCTGTCAGTTACCTGAAGGCCAGGCAATTCAGGCCATAGTAGTATACCTGACTATAGTACCTGCCAATGTTCAAGGACTGCACGAGTGACTTTGATAGCCCCTAGGAGCTGATTTTATTAAGGTGAGCTGCTCAGCAATTTCCCAGGGCCCTCTGTGGACTGAACTTTTCAAGGTGGACTACTCAGGAGCTTCCCTGGACTCAGGGAGGATAGACAGAGCCAAGTGGTCAATGCACTGTTCTGTGTCAGCAGAGTTTCCCAGGACCTTGGATTGGCAGTGTCTCACAGTGGCATTATATAGCAGCAGTGTGCATGTTAGAGGGCATAATGAGGCCTGGACTCTTTCACAAGAGTAATGTAGTAACATGATAACCTGGCAGATCCTCCAACTCTGGCCCTGTCAAGTCTGCAGTCTTTACTAGCAGGAGATTTCTTAAGTATAGTATGACAGGTGACACTGCAGACCTCCGCTTACCCTTTTGCCACCTAGCAAAGTCCCTCCTGGTTCAGGGTTGATGTTGAGAGATGGAACAATGGATGTTAAGCCTTTAGTTTCTTTATTTATAAGGCCATTACACATTGCCATACCCCACAACATCTCTACCATATCCCCACTACACTCCACTGAAATAATTATGAAGTTTTCTTTGTTTGGTTCTTTTGTTGTGAGGAAAGCATGCTAGGCTCCTCCACTCAGCCATCTTCCTGATATCACTTCCTGTATATACATTTTCATTTTTCGCTTTTGACCTTGATTAGTGCCAGAGTATAATGTGTGATATAGAAAATGTGTTTGGGAGAATATGACACGTGAATAGAGTCAAAATGCTATGACTAAACTCACATAAAAAGGACATTGAGGTTTAGATTTATTTATTTATTTATTTATTTAAAGAGAGAGAGAGAGAGAGAGAGAGAGAGAAGAGAGAGAATTTTAACATTTATTTTTTGGCTGACACAATATCTTTTTTTGTATGTGGTGCTGAGGATCGAACCAGGGCCACACGCATGCCAGGCGAGTGCACTACCGCTTGAGCCACATCCCCAGCCCCTGAGGTTTAGATTTTTAAAAAAAGAGAGGCAGATCGCATTTCAGAGAAAAAAGAACATGCTTAGTATTCTAGAGATGAAAGAACATGACACATTAAAGGACTTAGATTAATTCACGATGTCAAAACTAATAGTGCAAGCAGTAACTTCTATAAGAATAGTAAACATATAGGGATAGTCAAACAGTGCTGGATAGCTACTGTTTTCTCTGCTTGAATCTTTTTACTCCTATTAATGTAATATTAAGATTTCTTGTGTCATTATCTGATTGGCAATTTCAGTTCATACAGTTATTGGATTTTCCTGTGTTCCTGTAACTTCAAAGGTGAGCATGAAACCTAATCCTGGCCTTAAGTGAAGCTTGATTCTGAGTTATTAGATTTTATATGCTGTGTGTATGCATGTGTGCTCATTAGTTGAATTTATTTGTATCTTTGTGTGTGTGTGTGTGTGTGCTGGCTATTTTTAGAAGGATTAAATATAGTCAGAGGCTACCAAAGGACATATTGTCCCCATACAGTCATGTACCATATAAAATCATTGAAGTCAACAGCAGACCATATATGAAATGGTGGTCACATAGATTATAATAGAGCTAAAAAAATCCTGTTGCTTGGTGATATTAGAGGGCTACACTCAAATTGGAGTGGTATTGTGCAGAGGTGAGTGAGAGGAGAGTGGAGCAGTGAGGATGGGAAGGATGGTAAAATAAAAAAAAAAAAGAAAAAAGAAACAAGAGACACAAACCAGTAGAATCATAAATTTGATCAATATTTTCACTTAGAATAAAATGCATAAGCTAAAGATTTAAAAAATTGGTAACCCCTCTAAACTGTGAGAAGGGTTAGTGGCATAAATTAGTCCTGACAGTTGTATAAAAATATGGCATACACAATTATGCATAGTATATAATACTTGATAATGATGATTAACTATATAATTGTTTTATACGTTTATCATATTACACTTTTAACAATTATTTTAGGGTGGGGTCATATGTAAAGTGTGGCCTGTCCTTCAGAAGGTATTCTAGAAGGCATTGTTATCATAAGAAATGACAGCTCCATGTTTAATATTGCACCTGAAGACCTTCCACTGAGACAAAGTATGGGGGTGGAAGAGAATGATATTGATGATTCTCTAGCCTGTGTAGGCCATAATAATATGTGCTTTCATCTTATTTTTTAACAAATAATCTAAAAAATAAAAAATAATATTAAAAATAGAAAAGCTTACAGAATAGAAATATAAGGAAAGAAAATATTGCACTTCTGTACAATGTCTTTGCATTTTTAACTAATGGTTATTACAGGAGTCAAAAATTCAAAAGCATTTTAAGTCTTCTAGGATGAAATAGGTAGAGTAAGCAAAGGTTAAATTACTATTGAAGGAAAAATCATTAAATAAATTTAGTATAGCCTCACTGAACAGTGTTTATAAAGTCTACAACAGTGTACAATAATGTCCTAGTATTACCAGATGGTGATGATTACTGCTTGGGGAAAAGGGTAGGTTACATTACTTGCTGCTGCTCAAATATTTCAATTCAGATTGGTAAGGAAATAGATTTCATTCAAAGCCATCATTGAAGGAAGACATTCCAGTTTCAGAAAGATTTGGGGTAAGAAAATTTTTAAAAGAGAAGAGGTGGCAAAGTGAGACAAAGGCAGGAAATATACATATGCAGATTCAGTTAACCTTCAATAATCAGGCTTGGCAGAGGACAACCTCCTTCTCAGCTCCCAAGGTGTCTTTCTGGCCATTGGTGTTGGGGCAGTCCCTCAGTCTCCCCTCAGTAGAGGAAGTTACTCTCAGATTTCGGAGGGATTCCAAACTTGAATCTATTTCCTTGGGTCTTCACTTTCATTCACCACTCACTGACTCACCCAGTCCTATAGGCGCCACTCATGATAAGTGATCAGCATATGTGCACTGTTTATTTTTCTTTTATACCATATTTTTACTGTATCTTTTCAATGTTTAGGTATTTCTAGATATTCACATATTTGCCATTGTGTTATAATTGCCTACAATATTGTATTCAGTAACATGTTGCTCAGCTTCATAGGAGCAACAGGCTATGTCATACAGGGTAGGTGTGTAATAGACTCATCATTCAGGTTTGTGAAAAGTATGCAAAATGTGAGGTGGGATTAATTTAGGTACAATTTTAAAATATTTTCTTTCATCTTCTACTTTAATCCTATTATGGTCAGAATTTAAATACAAAAAAACAAGAACCAAGCAAGTAGCATGACTGTCAAAGACATATGTGTGAAGAATCTAGGATAGTTTAGATTTAAGACAATGGCAATGACAAAAATTAAAACTTACAGTATCCTTTAACTAATTAATTTGATTGCTTATTTGTAAGCAATGTATATTTATTAAGCATTGGTCCCAGTGCCTTCATCATGTTAGGCAAGAGCTTTGACACTAAGTTATATGCCTAGCCCATTTACAAAAATTTGTATTTGACTTAAAGACAAAAGAGAGCTGTGGATGTGGCTCTGTGGTTAAGCCCCTATGGGTTCAATCTAAGGAAGGAAGGAAGGGAGGGAAGGGGGAGGGAGGGAGGGATGAAGGGAAGAAGGAAGGAAATGAGGAAGGAAGAGAGAGAGGGTGGGAGGGCGGACAGCTTATTATCCTACTGCCTAAGCCTCCCAAGTACCTGGGTTTACAGGCATGTGCGACTGTGCCTGGTATGTCATTTTTCTTTTATTAGTGTATTATATTTTATATTTATACATAATAAGTGGGTTGATTCTGACAAAATCATAAATGTATTAAATTTCATTTACCTCATTTCATTCTCCATTCTCTCTACATTTCCTCCCCTTCTCCCTCCCCCTAGTCTTATTCCTCTACTCTTAATTTCACTCGTTTTTACTCATCTATTTTTGATTGGTGCTTTATAGATATATACAAAAGTGGAATTCCCTGTGTTATATTTATACATGTACATAGCATAATTTTCTCCAATTCATTCTGTATTTTCTCTCTCCCTATTTCCATCCCGCCTACCTCTTTCTGTTTCTTTCTACTCCATTAATCTTCCTTAGGTATTTATGATTTCCAATCTCTTTTTCTTCCCTTATTTTATTCTAGCTTACAGATGTGAGGAGGGAAAAGCACATTAGATACCCAACTTTCTAAGCCTGACTTATTTCACAACAATGTTCTCTAGTTCCATCAATCTATTAGCACATGCAATAATTTCATTCTACTTCATGACTGAGTAAAACTCCATTGTGCATAGACACTACCATTCTTAATCCATTCATTTATTAATGGGCATCTGGGCTGGTTTCCTATTCTGGGTATTGTGAATTGTGTGCTGTAAATGTTGTAGTGGATATATTACTACAGTATCTGGATTTTAGTTCTTTTGGATAAATATCAAGGAGTGGAAAAGCTGGGTCATATGATGGTTTGATCCTCGTTGCCAGAATGGTTATACTAAATTTCAGTCCCACCAAAAATGTGTCAGTGTACATTTTTCTCCATATCCTTGCCATCATTTTTTACTATTTGTGTTTATTTGTTAGACTTTAGTGTTTCTTCTTTTGGACTATTTAGTTCTTTTGCCCATTTATTGATTGGTTTATTTGGGTTTTTTTGTTGTTGTTGTTGTTAAGTTTTTTGAATTTTTTAATATGTTCCAGATATTAATTCTGGGTCAAAGTTGTAGCTGCCAAAGATTTTTTACCATTATGTAGGCTCTCTGTGCTTTAAATCATTTTCTTTGCTCCATGAAAGTTTTTAATTTAATATCACCCCACTTATTGATTTTTTATTTTATTTTTTGTGCTTTAAGGGTCTTGTTAAGGAAGTTGGTGCCAGCAACAGAATGGTGGAGTGTTAACCCTATGATTCCTTTTAGCAGTTGCAGTTTCTGATCTAATTCCCACATTTTTGATTCATTTCCATTTGACTTCTCGGTAGAGTGAGTTGTATCGAGTTTTATTCTTCATATAGATATCCAGTTTTTCCAGCCCCATTTGTTAAAAATGCTATACTTTCTCCAAGAAATATTTTGGCACTTTTTTTCAAGTATCATATGGCTGTAAGTATGTGGGTTTGCTGCTCCATCTTCATTTCTATTTTGGTTCCAATACCATGCTGTACTTTGTCTTATAGCTCTGTGGTACAATAGAGATCAGGTACTCTGATGCTTTTGAAAAGGTCGGGCGAACATCGGAGGAAAAGACCACCAAGAGACAGTATCATGCAACAGAAAAGGGTTTATTGGGGGTCCAGCATGCTGGGGCTCAGAGCTCACTTCAGAAGAGCAGAGAACAAAGAGCCCCGGGAACAACTTGAGTAGAGCTTATACACATTCTTGGGAGGGGGCAGGGACTTTACATACATCATAGCATCCTTCAGCAAATCATCACATACCACGGGAAAATCAAATAACAACTCTAAAACATGATTAGCACATTCACTGGCGGGAACAGGTCGGGTGGGGGTGATTGGTCAGTACTAAGATGGGTATATATTTAAACTGATTGGTTTAAGCCCCGAAGTGTATACGTGCTGGACTGCACGGTTTCTGGGAAGGGGTTATTTAGTAACTAGGTGGTCAGGGGAAGATTTCGACACACATGTAACAGGCAGTTCCAGGAATTGTCTTAACTGCCACAGGAATTTCAGGCTCTGAGTGCAGCTTGGAAACTTTACGAAACCTGGTCCTTTACATTTTAACTTCAATTTCTTTTATTCTTTCACTTTCAACATAATTCTTCTTGTTCAGGATTGCTTTGGCTATTCTGAGTCTCATGTTCTTTCTTTTTATATAGTTTTTAGTTGTTGATACACCTTTATTTTATTTATTTATATGCCATGCTGAGAATTGAACCCAGTGCCTCACACATACCAGGCAAGTGCACTACCACTGAGCCCCAGCCCCAGACCCTGGGTATCATATTCTTCCAAATGAATTGTAGGACTGTGTTTTTGTTTTGTTTTGTTTTGTTTAGTTTTGGAAAGAATGCCATTGGTATTTTGTTGGAGATCGCATTGCTCATGGTGTATTTTGATGTTTTTTTAGAATGTGGTTTGCTATATATTTTATTAAGGATCGTTGCATCTGTGTTTATCAGGAAAAGTGGTCTGTAGTTTTCTTTCCTAATTTTGGCATCAGAGTTATACTGGCTTCATAAAATGTATTTTCAAGTTTTTCTTCCCTTTCTGTTTCATGGAGTAATTCAAGAAAGAATGCATTAGTTCTTCTTTAAAGGTATGGTTGAAATCACATAAGAATCCATATGTTACTGAGCTTTTCTTTGTCAGAATGCTTTTGATTGCTGTTTCAATTTCATTACTTGATATTGGTCTGTTTAAGTTTTCTATATCGTGCTAGCTCAATTTGGGTAAGTCAGATGTTTAGAAAATTGTCAGTATCTACTAGATTTTCCAGTTTGTTGGAGTATTATAAATTTTCAAAATCATTTCTAAAGATCCTCTGAATTTCAAAAGAGTCTGTGGTGCTATCTTCATTTTCACCTATAATTTTTTTTTGTCTTCTCTCTCTTTCATTTTTTAGTTTGGGTGGGAGTTTATCAAACTAATATATCTTTTCAAAAAACCTAACACTTTCTTTTATTGATTTTTTTTTATTTTCAATTTTACTAATTTCAAAACTTATCTTAATTATTTTCCTGCCTCCTACTGATTTTGGAATTAGTTTGGTGTTCATTTTATAAGGCCTTGCAGTGAAGTATAATCATTTTATTTATTTGGAAATCTCTATATTTTTTAATACAGTCACTCAATACTATATATTTTCATTGTAGAACTGTCTTCATATTGTCAGATAGAGATATGTTATCTCTCTGTTTTCATTTGTTGCTAAGAAATTCTTTATTTTTTTTCTCATTTTGTCTATGATCCATTTCTCATTGTAATAAGCAAATCTCATTTTAAATTAGCAATCTCTAATTGTTTATGTGTTTTCTAGTACATTTTTGCTGTTGATTTATGGTTTCATTTCATTATGATCTAAAATAATGCACAAAATTATATAAAAAAAATATTTACTAAGACATACTGTGACCTGGAATATGGTGTATTTTGGAAAGAGTTCCACAGACTGTTAAAAATAAAGTATGTTTAGCTGTTTGGGAGTAAAATATTCTGTATATATCTATTAGGACTATGTCATTAATGTTTTAATTAGGTCAAAAATATCTTCATTGATATCATTTAGATGATCTGTCAATTGGTGATAAGGGTATGTTAAAATCACCCAGTATTATTGTATTTCCTTTCCTTTCCTTTTTTTTATAAAATTTGAAACAATGCCCATTACCAAACTTTCTTTTATTTACTCTAAGATGCATATTAAATAATTCCTATGTGCTGGCTCTCTTTAGGATCTCAGAAAATAAAGGGAAAAAGAAGGTCCCAGGGAGCTGAGGAGTACTGACATCTCAAGTAAAACAACACAAGGTGGGAAATTGAGAAGCAGTAATACCTACATATAACTTCCAAGGGGAATTTTACAGGAGAAGTAAAATGAAGAGATCTGGGGTTTAATTACAAGAAAGTTTTTGTTGTTGTTGTTTGTTTGTTTTTTTTGTAATTAAGTTCATTAACAACCAAAACATATACAGTTATTCTTGATATATCTTCTAGTTGGATATTTTCCTTTACCAATATATAAGGGTCTTCTATGTCTCTTCTGATTAATTTTTGCTTGAAATCAGAAATAAGGATAGATACTTATTTGTCAGAAATAAGGATAGATACTTATTTGTCAGAAATAAGGATAGATACTTCTGTTTGTTTTCTGACCAAATAAGGATAGATACTTCTGTTTGTTTTCTTGTTTGGGACATGTTTTTTTCATCCTTTTACTTTCAACCTTGGTTATCTTTGCCTATGTGAGGAGTCTCTTGCAAAGAGCATATAGTTGGACCTTATTTTTTAATCCATTTAATGCCAATCTGTGTCTTTTCATTGGGAACTTGACCATTTACATCCAGTGCTATTGTGGATAAGGGTTTGTTGTTTCATGTCATTTTACTTTGTATGCTATGTTTAATTTGACCTTGATTTTCATTTAGTTAGTTGTTCTTCTAATGGGAATCATCTATGGGGGAACTTTTGTTTTTATTTCTGAGTTCTCTGTGCAGTACATTTTTGAGAATTTTTGTAGAGCTGTCTTAGTGGTCATGAATTCTTTTAGTTTATCATGGAAAGTTTTTAATTTTTCATCAATTCTGACTGAAGCCTTTGCTTAAGAGAACATCTTAGCTAGCAATTGTTTCCTTTAGAGCTTGAAATAGCTCATTTCAGGCCTTCCTTGATTTTGGGATCTGCATTGAGAACTCAGAAGTCAATCTCATTGATTTCCCTCAAACTGTGAAATGAGAGCAGATGTTTTTCTCTTGCAAATTTTAGTATTCTTTCATTATTTTTAGACATTTTGATTATGATCTGTCTTGGAGAGATATTTTGTTTTGTTTTGTTTTAATGACCTTGTCTTTGGAGTTCTGCATGTGGATGTTTATCTTGTTTCTAAGATGAGGAATGCTTTCTGCTATTATCTCACTAAAGAAGTTCTTAATAAATTTAGCCTATATCTTCATCTTCTTTTCTATCCCAATCACAAAGGTGTGGTCTCTTGGTGCTGTCCCAGAATTCTTGTATAGTCTCATCATGGTCTTTTGTTTTTCCTTCCTTTATTGCTTATTAAATATTGAAATTTATATACCCTGTCTTAAGGCCTGAGATTCTATTTTCTATACAATATAATCTGTTATGATGCTTTCAAGTGAATTTTTAATTTGATTTACTGTGTCTTTCATTTTCAGAAGTTATGATTGGATTCATTTCAATACCACTATTTCTTTATTGAAATTGTCTTTCATTTCCTGTATTTGTTTTAATTCATTCCTTACATCTTTACTTCATTTAACATTTTTTATAATCTTTTTCTAAAATTACATTCACTTCCATATCTATTCAATACTTTGTTTGGGATTGTGAATTTGTATGGCAGGGGAGAGCATATTTATTTGCCTATTTTATCAAGTTTCCAGAGGTCTTATCTTTGCACATCAGTTGAGATGATTTCCCCTTTTTCTTTTATACCTGTATGTTTTTTTTGTGTGTGTAATTATTATTTTTTTTAGTATAGAAGTTGATGTCTGGAAGTAGTAACTGAGCTCCCCCTGTAGTTGTTTCTTCTTGGGGCTTGGTTATTGGTTTGGGATTTTTATCTTTCCTATCTCTTCTCCTATATGTTGAAGTAGTATTGAACTTTAGTAGGGCTAGTTCATGTGTAATTTTTGTTACATGGCTGAGTTGTGAGTACTGCTCAACCAGGATCTTTACTCTGTAAAACTGAAGTCTCCCAATCACTTTCCAGCTCCTCTTAAAGAAAGGGAGGATCCAAAAATAGCAATAATGATAGCAACAGATGTACAACTGTAAGATAAATTTCCAGTGTTTACTTGGACATTCATAACACCAATGGCCACCTAAGTAAGGTATGGTGAGGTTAGTAGTTAACATCATTTACCAACAATAAACAAACATAAACTAGATCAGACACTAAGCGGCAGGTGTCTACTACATCAAAAACTGTATTAGTAATCACAACAACCTGAATGGGTTAGGAATTACATGAATTATATAGTTCTATTAATTTGTAGAACTACAGTATCTTAAGTGGAGAAAGTAGGGTGGTATATCAAGAGAATTATCAAAATATTTAAAAAATGAACAAAGGAGAAGCAGGAGATGGATAGCAAATGATGGCTATAAAGAAGGAGGAATGAAAAATAACTAAAATTAAAACACACACACACACACACACACACACACACACACATGCACACACAAGAGAGGAAGTGGGAACAGAAAAATGTGGTTATTAGTGAGAGAAGAGGGTGAAAGGGGGGAAAAGAGTAACAAAAACCAATGAACAAACAAATGTAAGAGAAAAACCACTCATATCCATGTATAATTTCACCCCACTATAGTCAGATTGTAAGGGTAAAAAGAAATTGAAGTTAAAGCGTAAAAGTTAAAGGGTAAAAGACCGGGTGTTGTAAAAGTTTCTAAGCTGCAAGGTCTGAGTTAAAATGTAAAGGAGGTATTGTTAGGTTTCTATGTTACCTGCAAAACCTGAAATTTCTGTAGCTGTTAAGACAGTGCTTAGAACCGCCCAGTAAACATTTCCCCTGATTGTCTGGTTGTTCAATAACTGAAGAGTTCTGTGTGGTTGCACGTAGGCTTTGCAGGGCCTGGACCAATCAGTTTGAATGTGTACTCTCCTTAGGAATGACCTATCACTCCAGCCTGACCTGTTCCCGCCAATGAATGAACTAATCATGTTTAGGAGTTGTTGTTCAATTTTCCCATGCCTCATGATGATTTGTTCTGATGTATACAAAGCCCTCCGCCCTCCCCAAAAAGTGTACTTAAGCAGTGCTCAGCCCCTGCTCAGGGCTCTGGGCTGTTTTCCCTTCTTGAGTGGGCACAGAGCCCCAGCATGCTGGTTCAATAAATCCCCCTTCTGCCAATTGCATGAGTGGTCACTTGGTGGTCTCTTTCTCCGACGCTTCGCCTGACCCTTACAAGATGAAGACTAAATAACAAACAGATGAAAAAAGTAATTAAAGTGAAAATAAAGCAATGTAAATACATTTACATTTTTCCCTTTTAAACATAACTGGGCAGTGAAAACTCACAAACACACATACATTCATGAAAAATGGAAAATAATAAAAAATAGGATAGAATAAAATAAAATAATGCAAATTTAAAAAGGAAAAAGATGGGGGAAATAGGAGAAAAAGAAAAAAAATGTTAATGACAATTAAAGGTTTCTTTCTGCTGAGGTGGTGAAAACTGCTGGCAAGGATGCATCGTCATTTTTCTATTTATTTTCGGACTCTAATCTTTGGGTCAAAGATGTTAAGTCCATGCAACCTGTCAAGGCTGGTTGTAGTAGCTCTTAGCTTCCCATTCTCTCTTCCAGGATGGGATCCACTGCAGAATGCTGATAAGTGGTGTACCACCAGTGTGGATGGCACAGAGTTCTAAACTGGAAGTTTCAGTAATGGGGATTTTGTCTTGGCTGACTTTTAAAACTCTGTTAGTGAGTATTTGATATTTGATGCATATCCCCTTTTGATGGGGACATACCAATCTTTTACAGGACTTCTTCTGGGTCTCAGGATCCTATCATAAATTCCACTTTTAGGGTATGGAGTCTAAATCTCCAGAGTTCCCACATTCATTGCTATTGATGTGATACCCAGGATCAGCTCTGGCAGGCAGATGATTCTGTATGACCAGTTATGGTGTTTTCCCAATAGCTCACATGAGATGCAGTAAAAAGGCAGCTCATTCTCCTCAGTATTCTGAACCAGGATCACCCTAATCCCAGTTCTTTTTTTACCTGTTTCAGTCCCACTGGTTCTGGAAAACTCTGGACCCCACAAGAGGCAACTGCTGCTCAGGCTGGCAACTCCCTTTATGAGTTCCTAATCTCCTGCCTCTGCTCACTGGGGTGAAACTATTCCCACCACTGGTGATTCTGGTTCCCACCAAACTATCCAACTAAGGGCCAGGTGATTTTGATTTCTATTCACTCAACATCTTCGTGGATGCACTGACACTGGGTCCATTTATATCAGCTTCTCACTCTATTACACAGGAATCCCCAAGTCAATATTTTCTCAGTGCTTTTTTCTGTCTGTGCTCCCACTCCCCTCAGGAGCCTCCATCGTTGCTGCCATCACTGTGCCACCACTGCTACCAGATAAACTAGTGTGTCTCTAATGTATTATTTCTTATGTTTGAAGTTTTTTCTTTCTGTGTCTATGATTTCTTTTACTGTCCCGTATTGAATTTCAGTGAGTTCCCTTAGTTATCTACCTTGCTGAGAAGCATTCTTCTCATTGGTTAAATCTTGAATGAAGGAACTGCTGCGAAGTGCATCCTTTCTCTGATCTGCCATCTACTTCCCCTCTTGCCATCATTTATGACTTCTGACATAATTGAAAAATCCATATGGTTTGTTATAGAATGATGTCCTGAGATGCCATACTGGAATGAGCACAGACACTTAGCTTTGAGGTCTGGAGGTGCGCAGGACTGACTTCCGCTCGCAGTAGACAGCAGGTGCAACCCACCTCCACTTGGCAGGGGAATGATGCTCTGGGAGTGGGATTCACCCAATAAGACTGGGCCACACCCTCCTGAAACCCAATCCCTTGCCTCATTTGGGTTGAACTTTCTCAAATGTCTTTCTCCCCAATAAATAGAGAATTTTCAGATATCTGTCTCTCTCTTTCCAACCGACACTTTAGGTCAAGAGCCATCCCTGATTCCTGAAAGCAAAAGGTATTTCTGTGCATTGCATGTTTCTTTTGCCATTTTCTTAGTTATTGAGATAGCCAGATTTTGTGAACCCAGCATAGGACCAATTAGTTGGTAATAGAATGATGACACCTGATTTAAGAAGAAATGTAAACATTGCAATAAGAACATGGAATACAGTAAATTTGCTTATTCCTTGACCTTTTAATTTTTTCTTTAAAACAAGCATGGGACTAAAAGACATATCTAAAATTTATGAAATTGTAAACAACCCCTTCAATAAAGCTTCATATCGTTTGGAGATTCTCAATGGAGTATACAACTGAAAATCCTGAAAAACAAATCTACAAGAATATCTTTCCAGTGTGAATATTTTATGATTTTATCCAAATCTTTTATGTGCCTTGGGATAATGTAAGCATGGACTGGGATATGCAAAGCAAAATAGCTCCCCAAATAGTCTTCATAACATGGGTCAAGGTTGGCTTGGATTAGTGTCTTTGTTTTTTGTTTTGTTTTGCTTTGTTTATGTTGAATCCATTATTTAGAAGACGAGAAGGAGTTGCCACTTCCTTATTAAGCTGCATTTTTCTTGGTGATCCTAGTGAATAAAATATTTTACTTTAGGATTTTTCCTTTTATTTTGAGGTCACATGAGGTTTGACATGAATCACAAGAGATTAAATAAAACGAACATTTAGGTGAAACCACTTCTTATGTGTTCTATTTTCACCCTGCATGACCAAGATACACCTTACCTGGCAAAATATGCTTTGTGACTTTGATGACATCAGAAATCCCTGGAGATCAGTTTTACTTTGAGAGTTGCTTACTTATTATTACTGATTTTTTTTCTTCTTTTATTTTTATCCTTTTTAAACATAGAATGCTCCCCCACCCTCTGTCTTTCCCTCCCTCTGTCTCTCTGTTTCTCACTCCTGGAGAATAATCTGATGATTTTTGACAAGATAATCTAAAGGTGTATTCTCTTCTTGCTATTTCCAATATTGTCATATGTCAATGACATTATCATTCTTAAAATTAAGTTAAAAACATAAAGGCACATTTTAAACTAAAAAATTGGCAGAATTCACTTTTCCATTCCTCACCTTACTACCCAAATACAAGGTGTCGCAGTCTGGCTGGGCACAAATAACCGAGCCACCACGAAGCACTTGTAGGATCAAAACAGCAACTCTTTATTGCCGAACTCCACCAGCACCCCACACAGGCTACCCAGGAACTCTCCCTGCTCTCTCCTGGTCTCCGCCCCAACTCCCTGGAACCCCGCCAGAGCACTCCATGGGAACTCCAAAGAGCGGGCGCCTGAGGCAGCAAGAGCCACCCTATTCCCCAACAGTAAAGGTCAAATATACAATTGAATACACAGCTTAACATAACCATCATCATCTCAATGGCTCCCTGGCCTCACATCTCAACCACTCCCTTCTGGAAATATGCCATGCCTCATTCCAACTCAGCTGTGGCTCTCAACAATGAGGGAAGCATTCCTGATAAAAATAGGTAAAATAATAATCTTAACTTGGATTTGTCAGAATTACCTCCTCATAATTACACATATTCTATTGGTTATGTTCTTTCTGGAGAACCCTGTCTAACAGACAACTACCTATGAATCTGAAAAAATACAAAGAAAAAAATCTATATAATAAAAATGGAGTCCGACTAAAATACATACTTAGATTGATAGAGTGAGCATGGAAGAAAAAGAGAGATGCATTCTTGTAGAACTATTTGATAAGAGATTTTAAAGGAACCTTTTCAAGGTGAAATAAAATGATACTAGAAGTAATTCAAATCCATATTAAAAATAAAAGTACTGGTAAAGTGTAAGGGTCCGCGAACATAGGAGGAAGAGACCACCAAGAGACTGGCTCATGCAACAGCAAAAGGGGATTTATTGAGGATCCAATCCAGCGCACTGGGGCTCCGTGCTCACTCAACAAGGGAGAGCGGCCAAGAGCCCCGAGCAGAGGTTAAGCAGTGCTTAAGTACACTTTTTGGGGAGGGCGGGGGCTCTGCATACACAAGAGCAAATCATCATGAGGCACGGGAAAATCAAGCAACAACTCTCAAACTTGATTAGCACATTCATTGGCGGGAACAGGTCGGGCGGGCGTGATAGGTGAGTTCTAAGGAGGAGGGTACATTCAAACTGATTGGTTTGGACCCTGAATGCCTACGTGCCAAGCTGCACAGGGTCCTAGGTTATTAAACAACTAGATGGTCAGGGGGAATATTTACTGGGCAGTCCTGGGAATTGTCCTAACAGCTACAGGAATTTCAGGTTTTGGGTCCTTTACATTTTAACTCAGGCTTTGCAGCTTAGAAACTTTACAACACCCGGTCTTTTACACTTTAACTTCAATTTCTTTTATTCTTACAAAAGATAATTAGTAAATCATTTAAGGGGTATTATAATTACATATTTCTTACCCTTTCTTCTCAACTGATTAAAAAGCAATTGCATAGAATAATGTGTGTATAATTGTGTTATGTAACAGCACAAAAGGGTGCATAGAAAAAGCTGTGTTTGAATAAGGAAATGATACTGAATGGTTAACTTGAATACCCAGCATATGTGAAAAGCACCAGAAATTGTAAGTAAAATGGTAAGTATAACCAAGTTTGCAGTGTATACTTTCTGGTTTTGTTTAAGCTTTATTGAAAGATGTAAGTAGATGCTGTAATGATTAGAGCAGTATATCATTAGGTTTATAACACATATTGATGTAATATGTGTAACAAAGAAGATGTGAGCCAAAAAGAAAATAAAAAGTAAACTAGCTGTGGTAAATCCAATGATATTAGTAACATGAATGTGAATGGATTCAACCATCTGAAGTATTATTATTACAGACAGAGAAGGGAAGAAGGGAAGGAAAATTTATGAACAATTATATATGAACAAATTATATAACTTAAAGGAAATGGAAACATTTCTAGAAGGACACAATTTACTGAAACTGAAAAGAAAAAAAAACAGAAAATATGAATAAAACTTAAAGGACTAAGTAGATTAAATTAATAAGTAATAAACTTTCCACATGAAAAGCAAGATTTAGATGCCTTCACTGACAAATTATATCAAACATTTAAAGAAAAATTAACATTAATCAGTCACAAACTCTTTTATTAACAAAAAAAAAGGTAGAAGCTGACTGATTCTGATGGAAATATGCCATGCCTCATTCCAACTCAGCTGTGAGTTGTTTCCATAATACTGACTCAAGAGGTCAGTATTTCTCTGATACCAAAACCAGAAAGTACACCAAAAGTGTGGGAAATTAATACCTTGTCGATATGGATGAAAATATCTTTAACAAAATACTAGCAAGCCACAAAGAGCATCATATACACAAGCTGAAACACCATGACCAAGAAAATTTTATCCTGACAATAAAAGGATGGTTCATCATCTGGAAATCAAACAATGTAAGACACTGTGTTCATGCACTATATGTCAAAAACAAAAAGCAACACCACATGATCATGTCAGTAAATGCAAAAAAATAAAAAATTGAAAGAATCTAATACCTTTTTCACATTATGCCATCTAAAAGCTAGGAATATATAGAAACTTCTTCAAACAACATCTACCAAATACCTACACCAGATATCATAATGATGAAAGACTGACTTGTCTATAAGTTCAGAAACAAAACAATGATGCCCACTCCTACATTTTATTTGATATTTCTTAGAAATTCTATCCAGGACAGTTAGGTTAGGAAAAAAAATTAGACTTTCATAGATCCCAACTGAATTCTTGAAATATATCCAAACAAGAACAATTAGTACTAGATAGGCTAGATAAATTTAGAAAATTATGGGCATTCAAAACTACAAATCATGATATCCAAATTGAATGCTTCTTCTGTAACACTTCAGTGTCCTAAAAGTTATACCATGAAAATGGCATGAATCCCATTTAGTCAAAAATTGAGACTGTTAGGAATGTTTCAATTCATTTCTTAATACTTTCAAATACATAAAAAAGAAAATCTCTGGAATGTTTCAATTCATTTCTTAATACTTTCAAATACATAAAAAAGAAAATCTCTGGTTCTAGCTTTTAACACCTCTTCATCTTTGGCATATATCTTTCAATAAATGCAGAGCTAGACACCGATAACAATGTATTGGTTTCAATTTACAGTTACTTTCTATTTGTGATGATATACAATTTTCTTTTTTATTAAAAACATTTTATTTATTTTATTAACAAGATAACATCCACATGGTACAGCATTCAAAAAGTACCCCAAAAAAAGTGTATCCTTGTCTTTAAACCACCCAAATTGTACATAAAGACAACTAAGGTACATAGTCTCTTATCGGTATTTCCATAAATATACTGTGTTCATCATTATATGTATTTATATTTGTGTTTGTATTTATATATGCATTTTAAATCTAAATAGTAGTATATGAATCATTTTGTCCTGCATATTGCTTTCTTTTCCTTTTAAATATATATCTGAAAGTCCAGAATATGGTAATTTTTTTAAACTGACTCTTGGAGGACTAGTCAGCTGTTGATACCATACTATTCCTTATAAGTGAAAAAAGTAAATGTTTCTGAATAGTTAGATCCCAAAATAAAGTATGAATGATTAAACAAGATGGTCTAATCATATGTGGTAATATCTGTATTAGGAGGGAAATATTAAAATTATTTGCAGATAAAATGATCTTAGCAAATCCTAGTGAACCTATTAGAATGAATATATCAGCAAGATTTTTGAGTACAAAATGAATACATAGAAATCAATTGTATTTCTGTAAGTGACAAATAATCCAAAAATAAAATTAGAAATCATTTTTATTTTAAATTACATGAAAGTAAAAACATTTAGAAATAAACTAAGCACAAAATTTCAACATTTATACAATGAAAACAAAACATTGTTGAATAATATTAAAGATTTAAATATATGTAATCATTTTTAATAAAACATAATGTTGTTTAGGTGATGATTTTTCTCAAATTCATTAATTGACATAATGCCTAAAATACCTATATTTATTTATTTATTTGGTACTGGGGATTGAACCCAGCGTCACCTAACCACTGAGCCACACCCCCAGCCTTTTTTTTTAAATTTTATTTTATTTAGAGATAGGTTCTTACTGAGTAGCTAAGTTGCTGGAGTTGGCTTTGAACTCTCAATCCTCCAACCTCAGTCTCCCAAGCCATTGGGATTATAGGTTTGCTGCAGGATGCCTAGCTCATATCTTTATGTTTTTTTTTAGAAATTGACAATGTCTTACTTACATTCATATTAAAATTTACAGGACCAAAAGTACAACAACAAAAATCAAAGACCAAAGTTGGAGAACTTATAATTCCTGCCTTCACAACTTACTACAAAGCTACACCAATAAGGACATTTTGGTAACAGAATACAAGTAGACATTCAAGCCCCACAGCATAGTGGCTCATGCCATTAACTGCAGCGGCTAGAGAGGCTGAGACAGGAAAAATGGTGAGTTCAAAGCCAGCCTCAGCAAAAGCGAGGCATTAAGCAGCTCAATGAAACTCTGTCTCTAAATAAAAGTACAAAATAGGATTGGGGATGTGGCTCAGCAGTCGAATGCCCTTGAGTTCAATCCCTGATATCAAATATATATAAAAGAATTGAAGGTCTAGATATAAATCTTGACATTTAAAGTCAGTCAATTTTTGGAAAGAGTGCCAAAGAAATTCAGTTTCATATGAATGGATTTTTTGAGAAACGGAATTTGAACAACTTCTCTTTACCTAGGAGATAATGAAGTTGGACTCTTTCCTTACATAGACAAAATTTAGCAATAAACATATCACAGACCTAAATGGCTAAGATGATAAAACTCTAAAAGAGTATACAGTTTCCAAATATGATGATGTTATGATTTTTTTTAATTTTACAGTGGTGTAAAGGTGATGTGAATTCAGTAGAAAACTTTCTTTGAATTTTGATTTTTTTCTGCAATGGGTATGCAGTTCAGTGTTCTCTCATGGTGATGCTGGACAGCAGCAGTGACCACAGCTCCCTACTCAGACAACTTATCATCAGGGTGAACAGCTAATGTTCTGCAGTGTACTATATTTCTAAGCCATAATATTAGGTAGGTGAAGTATATTAAGTGCAGTTTTGACTTTCCTCTTACAATGTGTTTATTCTAATGTAACCCCATTATAAGTCCAGGAACATCCTAAGTGATATATTACAAAACAGATAACATCAAAAACTTATTCTAATAAGAAAAATAAAACAAGTTACAAAAGAACATATACTATATTATTCTATTTTTATGGATTCATGAATAAACAAATTAATAAAAAATTAAAATAGTAGTTCTGTATCACTGGGTGGTGGTTCTGGGGAGGATTGGGACAAAATGCAAATGCCTGATAATGCATACAGACTTTCCTTGGGAGGTAATGCAGATTTTCTAAAATCAGGGTGATATTTGTGCATCTTTGTGAATACATGAAAAAATTAAATTGCAAATCTCAAATGAGTTCTATGAAATGTAAACTATATCTCCATGACACTTTTAAAAACTGAGTAGTACTTTATACCTATAAGAATGACTAAAATGTAAATACCTTTCTATAATAAAACTAAGTGTTGGTGAGGATATAAAGAAATTAAAGTTTTCATATATTATGTTGTGATTATAAAATGCTACAAACACTTTGGTGAAATCTTCATGGTTTCTTATAAAATTATACCCTTGCCATATAAATGGATGATTCCAGTTTCTATGAATTCACCCAAGAGAAAGAAAAACATGATTCTATGAAGAGTTGTGCACATGTGGTTTACAGCAAGTATATTGATTATTTTCAAGAATTAGAAAATAATAAAAATGTCCATAAAGAAGTGAATGGATAAATAAATGTGTCATTCACAAATTGCTATGACAAATTGTTGTGCAATAACAAAATAAAACAAACAGCAATTTAACATAAATGTGTCACCTTAAGGTTCCAAAATCAGAAGTCCAAAATAAGTATCATTAGACAAAAATACAGGTTTCTGGGTGCTATGAATGAGAATACATTTCTCTGACTTTCGCAACTTGCCCTTCCATCTACAAAGCCTCCAATCTTATATCTTTCTATTTTTCTATAATCACTATTGCCTCTGACCACAAACTCATGTGTATGAATAAAAGTCTTGCAGAGAAAGTATGAGAAAGAGATTCATTTTAAGATATTGTTTTATATGGTCGTAGAAGCTGGCAATTTAAATATTTTTAGGGTTGGACATCAGGTTAGAAACTCAGGAATAAGTTCAATGTTACATTCTTGAGGAAGAATTATTTCTTCTTAAGGAAATCTGTTTATTTCTCATAAAATCTTCACCTGATTGTTTGATGTGCATTGTGGAGTGTAATCTAGTTGACTTTAAAATCATTTGTAATTTGTGATTGTAAATGCTACTATATCTAAAATACCTTCACAATAACATCTGGACTATATTAAACTAAATAACCAGGCACCAGAACTTAGCCAAACTGACATCAAACTAAGTGATCCTGTTGTGTCCACTTAGTTAATATGATGTAGTCTCTCCATTTTGAAGTTCTTAATCTTATTTGCAAAATTCCCATAGAAAAATAAGGTAACCTTTCACAGGTTCTAAATGTGTGGACAGAAACATGGGGGTGTGCATTTTTCTGCCTGTCAAATTTATATAATGACATAGTACTCAGCAATTAAAAAAATGGATTTCAAATATATTTGTCAAAATGGGATCTCAGGAACATTATGCTATGTAAAAACAGACAAATGAAAAGAGTATATAGTAGCAATTTTATGATTTTATGAAACCATTATTCTTAAAATGAAGAAGAGACAAATGTAACATACAGTCATATGAAGTTGCTGAATAGGTTGTTTAGGAAAATATATGAGAATTGACTATGACGGGAAATAGGCTAAAAGAAAACTTTTAGGGTGTTCAAAATATTCTATATCTTGATTATGATCACATGTGCATACCTTTTCCAAAACTGAGCTTAAATATTTGCAGTTAGAGTTTAAATAGTTGTGTTTTATTTATGTATATTTTATTTTAAGTGTGATTTTAAAATAAATTCTAAAAACAAATATAATATATATTTTTATAGTTGTTGAGGCACGGTCCTCATATGTGTATAGGGATGCCTGTGAGGCAGAGGGTTCTGTTGGCTTCTTTGCTGTTTCCCCCCCCCCCTACACTAAACATGTTCATCAAAATAATGGAGAAAGACATTTCTAATTTAAAAAAATAAGATGAACTTACCTTTTAGAAAATAAATGAGAAACTATTTTCTTTTGGATGGAGTTACAGATCCATGAAAATTTAATAAGCAATAACACTCATTTTATAATGCATTCAGTGAAAAATTAGAAACAGTCTAATTATATAAAAGCTGTAGTAGGATTAGGTAGTATTGGTGAGGGCATACCATAAGATGCTATTAACCATTGTAATGTCTGTTTCATAAGAATAGTTCATGGCACTGAGACTATCAGTTAAATGCATATGGAATAAATATCTCAAAAATATAACTGCATACTTATCATGACTGTATTTCTCAACATATGTACTTCTAAAATGAGAAACAAATTACAAAATTGTCAATGTTTCTGCATTTATTCATGACATTTTTAATTCACGATGTTCTATATTTTGTATAATGTCTTAAAAATGTGTATTACTTTTATAATACAAAATAAAAAGAAGTGCCTGGCATATAGGAGATACTAAATAGTGGTTAAATGAAAATGAAATTCATCAAATGTTCAAAGTAGAATAATAAAACTGGATATTGGGTAGGTGTTTCTACTGTATAATGGAAAATAGAGAAAAAGTTTGCAATACCAGGAATGGAAAATTGTGGTGTAATTCTGTATATTAAATAGCATTATGTGAAATACCAAACTTTGTATAACAAAATGGCCAAATATTGACAATTTTATGTTTCAGTCTAACATTCGAAAGCTATTTAATGGATAAACAATGATAACTAATCATATGGGACACATATCATTTCTGCCCCAAAGCAATGATAAATTTTCAGTTTTGAGGATCTAAAAATATTTTGCTAGAATATTTTTCCATGTTAATAATTAAAAAAAATTTTTTATCTCACTCTCAGAATTTATTTTTCTATGGTAGCATCAGTCTATGAGATGATCATATCTACAGTGCAGCCCACAAAAGCCTATTTAACCTACTACAATGGAGCTGAAATATGGTAGTAATTTATCCACATAAAATCATGTTCGTAATAATGTTGCTACAGGAAGTTGAATGCAGAGTTTATTTCTAATGGAAACATTAGAAAACATGGCTCTCATGAGACTAGAGCCATGTTTTCTTTGTTGTTCATTTTAGTGTGGATAAAACTGCATTAAAAAAAGCTCTTGGTGCCACAAGAGTGTGTTTTGCTTCAAACATTCATGGCCTGGCTCCGGAGATGCATGCCATTGCACCTTTCATGCCTGTTGCCCTGAGAAGATGAGAAGTAGGCCAGGTGTCTTGAGGACCTGAATTGCATCCTGTTTCAGTCCCAAGTTTCCTTAGTGCCTTTGGTCAGGTCACTAAAATGTTCTGTGACCAGACTTCCATTTTTGATGGAAATAAATTCCGTAACAATGCATTTAATGTGGTTATTGTTATATGTAATGAAATTAATTAAATATTATTTATATAATGCATATCATTTGTATTTTTATAATAAAGGAATCTACATTATTACCCAAATACTTTAATTCTGAGTCTTCAAAGTACAATTGAATGTTATGAATAAAAGCAGCAAAAGATATTCCTGAATGTGTTTTACTGGTTTTATTTTTGCTTGGATCTTATATGCTCTTTTATTGTTGTGAGTGTGTGTGTGTGTGTGTGTGCGCCCAGGCGCAGCATACATGAATACTTAAACTGTTTTATTTCTTAGAAAATGGGCAAAATGATCATGGGAAAACAAAAACATATACCAAGATAAATAAGAGCTATGTGTAGTGAGGTAACATTGCCTTTTATAAGGGATATTATTCGTGCACTGACATCAAAGTAATGACAGTAATTGTCAGGTCTTGTGCAATATATGTTACTAAGTCAATATTGGAAAAGGAGATGTTTTAACTTCTGATGTTGTAACAACAAAGCTCAAGAAAGTAAGAAAAACGAAATTGAGAGGGTCAAAAATGTACCCAATAATATGAAACCTTTATACAGCTTTCAGTACATATTATTTAGCCATGAACAAATTGCACTCTCATAATACCTAACTCATTCCTCTGATACAGCTAAGTTCTAGTAATCACTTTGTAGGTTTTCATCACTCCTTACAGATGTAAATTCTGAGTCAAATATAGCCAAGGAAAATAGATTTGTCTTCTCTTTTTTCACCCGCATTTCACCATTCCCTCTCTGTGCACCCTACATGGTTCTAATATTTCCCTTGTTATCAAGAGATGGTGTAGAATAATAGTTAAGAACCTGTCTGTAATGGTAGACTCCTTGAGTTTAAATGCCAAACCTTCCATTCCCACTTGTGTGACCCCAAGCAAGGTATTTCATCTCTCAGAGGCACAGATTCTTCATCTATACAATTGGAAATGGAATAGGATTGGTGAAAGGATTAAATGAGTTCATGCACTTTGTACAGGTTTTGAATCATTGTGATCCTTGAATAGATGTCAGCTTTTATTATTTTTTCTATCTTTTCAGGGTGTTCTCCAAACGCTGCCCAGGTGTTCTGTCTCACTGGTCTTTGAGCAGTCAATAATACTAATAATGAAATAATATAGAGCAATATTAATTGAGTACCTATGTGTTAAACATTGTGCTCATTACTTTAAGTAATGTCTGCTTATCTTCACAGTTCTGTACAAAGCAATTTAAGAAACTTGCCATATCAGTTTAAGTAATTTCCAAAGATAACATTGCTAAGGAAGAGGTGCTATAATTTGATTAGACCCATGCTCAATAGTTAGTCCAAAATATATCTAAGCAATGTCCTTCGGGTGTCCAGTCTCATGCATGCTACATTCCAAACAAGGCTGACCACAAACTCTGGATAACCTATTATTACCTTTTTTTGTTCTGCTCACTGGACCATCATGTTCTATTATCCAGTTTCCATTTCACTGCTTTATATTTAGGCTACAAGGAATTCATGCAGACAGCTCTAAAACGTGTTCAAATGCACAAAGATTTCTTAAAACATTATAACAAACAAAATAAAGATTTTAAATCATATGATGAAAAAGAAAATTAGCAGAACATTTAAACTGCTATAAATTTCTACATTTTAATAGTACCTGAAATTAAAACTACATGATTATTTTGTTTAAGGGAGGGAACACTTTATCTTAATTATCAAAATTTATTGCATAAAAGTTTTATGTATTCTGAAGATGTATATGTGTTTGTGTGTTTGTGTGTGTGTGTGTGAGAGAGAGAAAGGGGGGAAGAAAAATTTTTCATATGCACACATTTTATATTTGATATTTTATTCAAATGACTTTAGGCAAGATGTGTACTATCCAATTCATAGCTGACTTTTCCCTTCTCCCTTTACCATTTGCCATGCACTGATATGCATCTAGATTAGTTAACATCTTACCTCCTGGACATTTTTTAAGCCTTTGAAGTTGTAACCTCTGCATTTAATCAACTTATTGGTATGAGTGTGGAGTTGAATGACTCCAGTATTCTAGGAGAATTCTTCATTTGAACTTTTTGATTATTTGCTTATGCACTATCACCTAACTACCCCCATCCAAGTTTTAAGTACAATATGAGAATTGGGAGATATTGAATTTTTTTCTATCTCCATGGCCATGACCTTGATTTGTTTAGATACAAATGGGAAATCTGAGACATATCGCTAAGGCAGATAATGTAAAAGGCCACCCACTTTGTATTTGGATCAATAGATTTAAAGTATTTGATGGTGTGTGTTTTATTCAAGTTTATAAGAAATGTGTGTGTGTGTTTGTATGTAATAAAATATTTACATATGAGCATTAATAAAATAAATATAAATAAATAAAATATAATCCTTATACTATTTTTTTAAGACTGAAATTTTCAGGTCTAGTTTCATATTTACTCTTTTGATGATTTAAAATAATTTTGATATGGTATAAAAATCAATATGAGACAAAGCAGATGAAATGCATTAATTTACTTAGGAGGCTGAAAGAATTTTCACCAGGAACTATCATTTGTGTTGTGACACAAAGCTTTTTATTAAAGTCTGGTGTATTTTTTCCACATGAGAGTAGTTCTAGAGAAAATGTCTCTAACATTGTTTTTTAAAAGTAGTGAGAGAGATGATGAGGTACCAACATTAAACAAATGACTCCATGGTGTCAACTGAGATAGGGAAAAAACAAGTAAGAGAAAAAAAAAATCCTCTCAATTTCACTACTCTAAGTTCCCGGGCCATTAGAGCGTAGCATTTGCTTTACTTGTTCATTGCACTTTATTTGAACACATGCATCTGCCATTTACTAGCTATAACTTTTTTCTTTCATTTATTTATTGTTTGTTAGAAAAATGCCTGAGTATTACCTACTAGTATAGGCAGGATAAAGGGAGGTATGCACATAAAGACCCAGTTGGTGTCAGACAGTCTCAGTACCTGGAAGCTTAGACATCATGGATCCAATCAGTGTTCTCTGCAGGACTTCCGCCTGCCATCTGCATCTGTGCTGAAGATCATCACTTGTACCCAAACTGCAGACCACTCAGCTTTCCTCCCTGAGCAGGCTGGAGGTGGTGAGACATTAACCTTTGGATTTTACCTTTTCCTTGGATTTTGCCTTTACTCTTGGGAGTTAAGATATAAATACTACAGTCCCTCTTCTGTGTTTGTGAGATGATATTAAACCTTACAATGGGACATGTCTCAGAGTCTTCTCAGGGTTTAGGCTTCAATTGGTCACTCTAATAAATATAGTAACAGTATACCCTTTGGTAGGCTTTATTACTTCCCCATATTGCATCCCCTCTGTTCTTCTCTAAAGAGGAAAGTGTACTTTCCAAACAAACTTCACTCACTAGAATCCTAATCTCAGGCCAGCATAGTTTGGGATAACCAAACTATGACATAGTACCTGTGCTCATGTAAATTACATTGTTTGCAGGCATATCTCAAAATGAGGTCCTGGTCCATCTGTGTCAGCAGTCGTCGTAGTACTATGAAAAGCACATATTTCCAAATGCATTGACCCAAAATCTCTGGTGGAGCAACCTGGTAATTTGAAACTTTCACCTGCCCTGTAGTTGACATTATGTTTCCTCAGGCTTGAGGACCATTGGCCCAGTAGCTGTCACTGGCTTTTACACATCTCCTGGATTTGATCTGAAATGATATTGAGTTGTATTAATTTAATGGATTTGTTTGCCAAGTATTTTATATTTAGGGAGTTCAAACATGCAATTAAGGAAAAATAATTAAAAGAAAATATTTATTTGGGTTATCACCTATAAAATATAAAGGTGAATTTGTAATTCATGAGTATCTTTAAATTTTAAATATATGGTATTATCAAACTAAGAAGGAAGACTAAGAATCAATTTGAACACAGTAAGAATAGAACCATCCAATTCTGTTATCCTACGTGCATATATGATTACATGACCAATTTAATTCTATATCATGTACAACCAGAAGAAGTAATACTCCATATATGTATAAAATGTCAAAATACATTCTACTGTTGTGTGTAACTAAGAAGAACAAATAAAAAAAGGAAAAAAAAAAAACAAGAAATAATATTTATGGCCTGGTGAGAATATTTTGCATTTGGCTGAGGGTACTATTAGCATCTATTTGTTTGCTTGTCCTTTCAGTCACTTAGTAATTATTTATGAAGCAACACATTTAGGTTTTAAAGTAAATATAGGATAGGAAGTAAAAAAGAAAGATACGGTTTCTACCCTCAAGCATAGAATCTTTCCAATCTTTCTGTGAGCTCTAGGACATTCCTTCCTACCACCAAGGGGGGAAAAAAAAAAAAAAAACCTTGAAAGAAATTTTATAAGAAAGAATTCACCTCTATCACATTGAAAAAGGAGTTGTAACTAGGAATTAATGTTTATGATTATGATTTCCTATTCTTATAAAAAGGTCATCACTTTTTTGTTCTCCAAGAACTTTAGTAAGGAAGAATAGATTCAGTCCCTGTACAGAAAATGTGGCCTAGAGTATAGGAAGATCTAAGTTTTTTAACCTATGGTATTTTTATCTAAAAATTTGTCCAAATTGAGGTCACTACTATAGCAGTTTAAAAAATGTTACCCATAAGCATGGTAACATGTCACATGCTGTTGGCTTTTTGATTTCAAATGCATGCTTTTAATCAGTGAAACCTGGAAGCTTATTGTTCTCTTAGAAAGGTACATCCTCAGCTAACTTTTAAAGAAGCCAGGTCTGCATATACGTAAGAGAAATGTTTTGTCAAAATACAAAAACCACGTTTATAGTCTAGGTTTAGACATAGTGACAAGCCCCTTATTATGTTCTGCAACACTGAAATTCTGAAACACCAAATTTCAGTTCTACAAAATATTTCAAAATTTGTTATTTGATAACAATACCTTTAAACAAAAAGGATTAACAAAATATTTTGTACAATATGATTACACATTTAAAAATATATTTCAACAAATAAAAAATGTTTATTTGAAATTTTGTGGCAATCTAGTCTTTCTTTGTAACTTGAATATTTTCCCTCTATATTATGTGCTCATGTAAATTATCCATAAGCAATTCACCAGGATATTTTGGTTTTATTTCTGTAGCCTAACATTTGGTCCTGCCAGTTTGGCGATTATTTTTCTGTATTTGTTCTCTTACATTTTATTTTTTCTTTCTACTTCTGAATTATTGCCTTTTTCCTGAAATTATTGAACATTTCCAGAATTATTTCCTATTATCTAGTTGTTTTGTATAAGCAGCAACATTTGTCAGTATTTAAAATGATGATGTAGACAATATAGTACCATGGAAAATGACATAGATGATGTCAAAATAACCACCTGCCATTGAAGTTGCAGATGAGGAATGATATTGTCAGTCTTCATATTTTCTGCACCACCAGCTTTTCATTTCAACATGTTGTTGGTGGAGTGTGAAAAGTGATTTAATTGACAAAGTTTATCCTCCACGTCTGTTATTTGCAATATATGCTACACATGCTATATAAAATCTGCTATTGAAAGAAGAAATAATCATCTTTAAGAGCTTTAAACAAAATCAGAAGCCCACAGGAAAATTCTATAATGATGAAAATCTATATTATAGTGCGGGAGAATCAGACATACTAGAACTACGTGAAGAAAAAAAGACTATAGAACAAGGGAAAAAAGATGTGTAAAATGTTTGATGTAAAGTATTATATATAGATTTTCCGGGGAGAAGATGGCGGCGAGGGGAGTGCATTGCCCCCGTGTGCTGCTTCACTGTGTGGGAGTATGACAAGTCAGGACGGCTAAAGGCTATCTTGTTAGGAATTTCCAGCAATAGTGGGGTGCTCCGGAACCTGGAGGAAGGATTTCCATCGCACGAGGATCGGCTACGGGGACTCAAACGCGAGAGGTTTGTCGCACGGAGGGTAAAACTGCTTATTCAGCAAATCGCCCCGCGGCTAGAGTCTGCAGCGCGCGCTGGGATAGAGACGCAGGGTTACAGCGCTGCAGTTTCTGCCAGACGCGCAAGCACCGCACTCATGGCTGAATTCTGGGTTCGAGATGGGGGAAGGAAGCGGTCCATCTCGGTTCTCCACACCGGTCAGACCACAGAGGAGGCCAGCAGCCACCATGTTGGTAAACTGACGTCACCACACCTGTTTTTGACTGACCGCAGCTCATTCAGCCATAGAACAGGTAATTTCAGGCTGCAATTCGCCTGTGGCTCACAGACAGATTGCTAGGGTTCAGCGCCTGGGGGCTTCTTAAAATCTGATCTTATCGGAGTGAACACGGAGCGCGGGGCGGCCGAGTTCCGGCTCCCGGAACCGTCCCGGAACCGCCCTGGCTCAGGGCTGCGGAGCCTGCGGAGGCTGCTTCTTGGACCCTGCTACTATCAGAGCAAACACCAAGCACCAAGAAGCCGAATTCCGGCTCCCGGAACTGAGCCCGCGGGGACTGCTTCTTGGAGCCTACACTTATAGGAGCTTACACCGAGCACGGAGCGGCTGAGTTCCGGCTCCCGGAACCGTCCCGGAACCGCCCTGGCTCAGGGCTGCGGAGCCCGCGGAGGCTGCTTCTTGGACCCTGCTACTATCAGAGCATACACCAAGCACCAAGAAGCCGAATTCCAGCTCCCGGAACTGAGCCCGCGGGGGCTGCTTCTTGGAGCTTACACTTATAGGAGCTTACACCGAGCACGGAGTGGCCGAGTTCCGGCTCCCGGAACTTCCCTGGACCGGGGCTAGGAGCCCGCGGAAACTGTGTCTCGGTCCAGGTCCTGCTGAGGGCTGGTCAGGACTCACCCGTTGCTTGGGTTGCCCGGCAAGGGGAACGAAATGCTGCCATTCGCATAGGATACCAACATGGCAGAGATCTGATGTCAGCAGAAAGCGGTGGAGGAGAGATCTTCATCAATACCAGCGGTGACATAAGCAGTTGGTCTCCTGGTAAGGGGGGTGAGGCTCAGTCACCCGAGTCTCCTCAATTTGTCCTCGAGCCAGAGGGAAGGAGCCGGGCCGCCGCCAGCCCCCGGAGCAGGCCCAGCGGCTCGCCAGCGTGGTGACCGCGTGACCCCAATTGGAGAGGGGGCGGAGCGGAGCCGCCACCCACACCCGCCAGGTGGGCAGACCCACGACCCAGTAGTACATGGGCGTGGTAGGAGGGGCAGGGCAGAGCCGCCCTTCGCGCTTGCAAGGTAAACAGACCTGTGACAGCCTGGTGGGTCAGGCCCAGTGGCCTGCCAGTGTGGTACACACGTCACCCCAACTGGAGTAGGGGCAGAGCAGATCCTTCTCCCATGCCCGGATCAGGCCCTGCCGGTGTGGTGGTCACGTGACCCCAATTGGAGTGGGGGCGGAGCGGAACCGCCACCCGTGCCTGCAGGGTGAGCAGACCAGTGATCAACCTGCAGATCAGGCCCAGGGGTCCGCAGGTGTGGTAGGAGGGGCAGGGCAGATCCGCCGCCCGCGACTTCAAGGTAGGCAGACCTACAACAGACCGGCGGATCAGGCCCAGGAGCCTGCCGGCGTGGTACAAACACCACCCTAATTGGAGTAGTGACAGAGCAGAGTCGCCTCCCTTGCCAGGAACAGACCCAGCATCCTGCAGGCGGGGTAGTCACGACACCCCAATTGGAGTAGGGGCAGAGCAGAGCCTCCACCCGTGCCCGAAAGGTGGGCAGATCTGCGACCGAACAGCGGGACAGGCCCAGTGGCCTGCTGGTACGACAGACACGTCACCCCATTTGGAGTAGGGGCAGAGTAGAGCTGCCGCCCGCGCCTGCAGGGTAGGCAAACCTGCAACCGACCGGCGGATCAGGCCCGGTGGCCTGCCGGCGTGGTACACTCGTCACCCCAATTGGAGTAGGGGCAGAACAGAGCCGCCACCAGCTTCCAGAACAGGCCCAGTGACCTGCCGGCGTGGTAGCCACGACACCCCAATTGGAATAAGGAGAGAGCAGAGCCGCCGCCCGCACCTGCAGGAAAGATACGCAAGCAGTATGAAAAGACAAGGAAAGAAAGGACCACAAGCAATGCAGGTCAATGCAACTTTAGAAGAGGTAACAGCTGCAGCAGATGGAATGTCAGATAAAGAATTCAGGATATACATGCTTCAGATGATCTGGAGTATCAAGGAAGACATTAAACAGCAAAATCAGACAATGAAAGATCACTTCGACAACGAATTACGCAAACAAATCCAGGAAGCAAAGGATCAACTATACAGGGAGATAGAGGTTATAAAAAACAAGCAATCAGAAATCCTAGAAATGCAGGAAGCAATAAACCAACTTAAAAACTCAATGGAGAATACTACCAACAGAGTAGAACACTTAGAAGATAGAACATCAGACAATGAAGACAAAGTATTTCAACTGGAAAAGAACATAGACAGCTCAGCAAGACTGTTAAGAAACCATGAGCAGAACATCCAAGAAATATGGGATAACATTAAGAGACCAAACTTAAGAGTCATTGGGATACAGGAAGGGACAGAGCTCCAAACCAAAGGAATGAGCAGTCTATTCAATGAAATAATACAAGAAAACTTCCCAGACTTGAAGAATGAGACAGAATCCCAAATCCTAGAAGCCTACAGGACGCCAAATGTGCAAAATCATAAGAGATCCACACCTAGACACATTATAATGAAGATGCCCAACATACAGAATAAGGAGAGAATTTTAAAAGCTACAAGAGAAAGGAAGCAGATTACATTTAGGGGCAAGCCAATCAGGATAACAGCTGATCTTTCAAGACAGACTCTGAAAGCTAGAAGATCCTGGAATAACATATTTCAAACACTGAAAGAAAATGGGTTCCAACCAAGAATTGTGTATCCAGCGAAAGTAAGCTTCAGGATGGAGAATGAAATTAAAACCTTCCACGATAAACAAAAGTTTAAAGAATTCGCAGCTAGAAAACCATCTCTTCAAAACATCCTCGCCAAAGTATTACAGGAAGAGGAAATGGAAAATAACAATGAAAACCAACAGTGGGAGGTAGGACAGTAAAGGGGGGGGGAAATAATCAAAGAGGAAAACAAACAATGTTTAGTAACAGAAATAAACAAATATGGCTGGAAGAACAACCCATATCTCAATAATAACCCTAAATGTTAATGGCTTAAACTCACCAATTAAGAGACACAGGCTAGTAGAATGGATCACAAAACAAGACCCAACAATATGCTGCCTACAGGAGACGCATTTGATAGGAAAAGACATACATAGGCTGAAGGTGAAAGGTTGGGAAAAATCATATCACTCATATGGACTTCGGAAACAAGCAGGCGTGTCCATACTCATATCAAATAAAATAGTTTTCAAGCCAAAGTTAATCAAAAGAGATAAAGAGGGACACTACACACTGCTTAAGGGAACCATACACCAACAAGACATAACAATCATAAATATTTATGCCCCAAACAATGGTGCAGCTATGTTCGTCAAACAAACTCTTCTCAAGTTCAAGAGTCTAATAGACCACCACACCATAATCATGGGAGACTTCAACACACCTCTCTCGCCACTGGACAGATCTTCCAAACAAAAGTTGAATAAGGAAACTATAGAACTCAATAACACTATTAATAACCTAGACCTAATTGACATATATAGAGTATACCACCCAACATCAAGCAGTTACACTTTTTTCTCAGCAGCACATGGATCCTTCTCAAAAATAGATCATATATTATGTCACAGGGCAACTCTTAGACAATATAAAGGAGTAGAGATAATACCATGCATCTTATCTGATCATAATGGAATGAAACTGAAAATCAACGATAAAAGAAGGAAGGAAAAAGCATACATCAACTGGAGAATGAACAATAGGTTACTGAATGATCAATGGGTTATAGAAGACATCAAGGAGGAAATTAAAAAATTCTTAGAGATAAATGAAAACACAGACACAACATATCGGAATCTATGGGACACATTGAAAGCAGTTCTAAGAGGAAAATTCATTGCTTGGAGTTCATTCCTTAAAAAAAGAAAAAACCAACAAATAAATGATCTCATACTTCATCTCAAAATCCTTGAAAAAGAAGAGCAAAGCAACAGCAAAAGAAGTAGAAGGCAAGAAATAATTAAAATCAGAGCTGAAATTAATGAAATCGAAACAAAAGAAACAATTGAAAAAATTGACAAAACTAAAAGTTGGTTATTTGAAAAAATAAACAAAATCGACAGACCCTTAGCGATGCTAGCGAAGAGAAGAAGAGAGAGAACTCAAATTATTAGCATACAGGATGAAAAAGGCAATATCACAACAGACACTTCAGAAATACAGAAGATAATCAAAAACTATTTGGAATCCTTATACTCCAATAAATTAGAAGAAAGTGAAGGCATAGATAACTTTCTTAAGTCATATGATCTGCCCAGATTGAATCAGGAGGATATAGAAAACCTAAACAGACCAATATCAATTGAGGAAATAGAAGAAACCATCAAAAGACTACCAACTAAGAAAAGCCCAGGTCCGGATGGGTATACAGCAGAATTTTACAAAACCTTTAAAGAAGAACTAATACCAATACTTTTCAAGCTACTTCAGGAAATAGAAAAGGAGGGAGAACTTCCAAATTCATTCTATGAGGCCAACATCACCCTGATACCTAAACCAGACAAAGTCACTTCAAAGAAAGAAAACTACAGACCAATATCTCTAATGAACCTAGATGCAAAAATCCTCAATAAAATTCTGGCGAATCGGATACAAAAACATATCAAAAAAATTGTGCACCATGATCAAGTAGGATTCATCCCTGGGATGCAAGGCTGGTTCAATATACGGAAATCAATAAATGTTATTCACCACATCAATAGACTTAAAAATAAGAACCATATGATCATCTCGATAGATGCGGAAAAAGCATTCGACAAAGTACAGCATCCCTTTATGTTCAAAACTCTAGAAAAACTAGGGATAACAGGAACATACCTCAAT
Organism: Marmota monax; assembly: GCF_021218885.2. Taxonomy (NCBI): domain Eukaryota; kingdom Metazoa; phylum Chordata; class Mammalia; order Rodentia; family Sciuridae; genus Marmota; species Marmota monax. Next base: position 67,359 of record NW_026693126.1, on the reverse strand, counting down.
ATTGTAAAAGCAATCTATGCTAAGCCTCAGGCTAGCATCATTCTGAATGGAGAAAAACTGAAGGCATTCCCTCTAAAATCTGGAACAAGACAGGGATGCCCTCTCTCTCCACTTCTCTTCAACATAGTTCTCGAAACACTGGCCAGAGCAATTAGACAGACGAAAGAAATTAAAGGCATAAAAATAGGAAAAGAAGAAATTAAATTATCACTATTTGCAGATGATATGATTCTATATCTAGCAGACCCAAAAGGCTCTACAAAGAAACTATTAGAGCTAATAAATGAATTCAGCAAAGTGGCAGGATTTAAAATCAACACGCATAAATCAAAGGCATTCCTGTATATCAGCGACAAATCCTCTGAAATGGAAATGAGGACAACCACTCCATTCAAAATATCTTCAAAAAAAATAAAATACTTGGGAATCAACCTAACAAAAGAGGTGAAAGACTTATACAATGAAAACTACAGAACCCTAAAGAGAGAAATAGAAGAAGATCTTAGAAGATGGAAAAATATACCCTGTTCATGGATAGGCAGAACTAACATCATCAAAATGGCGATATTACCAAAAGTTCTCTATAGGTTTAATGCAATGCCAATCAAAATCCCAACGGCATTTCTTGTAGAAATAGAGAAAGCAATCATGAAATTCATATGGAAAAATAAAAGACCCAGAATAGCAAAAACAATGCTAAGCAGGAAGTGTGAATCTGGCGGTATAGCGATACCAGACTTCAAACTATACTACAGAGCAATAGTAACAAAAACAGCATGGTACTGGTACCAAAACAGGCGGGTGGACCAATGGTACAGAATAGAGGACACAGAAACCAATCCACAAAACTACAACTATCTTATATTTGATAAATTGGCTAAAAACATGCAATGGAGGAAGGATAGCATCTTCAACAAATGGTGCTGGGAAAACTGGTAATCCATATGCAACAAAATGAAACTGAATCCCTTTCTCTCACCATGCACAAAAGTGAATTCAAAATGGATCAAGGAGCTTGATATCAAATCAGAGACACGCCGTCTGATAGAAGAAAAAGTTGGCTACGATCTACATTCGGTGGGGTCGGGCTCCAAATTCCTCAATAGGACACCCATAGCACAAAAGTTAATAACTAGAATCAACAAATGGGACTTACTCAAACTAAAAAGTTTTTTTCTCAGCAAAAGAAACAATAAGAGAGGTAAATAGGGAGCCTACATCCTGGGAACAAATCTTTACTCCTCACACTTCAGATAGAGCCCTAATATCCAGAGTATACAAAGAACTCAAAAAATTAGACAATAAGAGAACAAACAACCCAATCAACAAATGGGCCAAGGACCTGAACAGACACTTCTCAGAGGAGGACATACAGTCAATCAACAAGTACATGAAAAAATGCTCACCATCTCTAGCTGTCAGAGAAATGCAAATCAAAACCACCCTAAGATACCATCTCACTCCAGTAAGATTGGCAGCCATTAGGAAGTCAAACAACAACAAGTGCTGGCGAGGATGTGGGGAAAAGGGTACACTTGTACATTGCTGGTGGGACTGCAGATTGGTGCAGCCAATTTGGAAAGCAGTATGGAGATTTCTTGGAAAGCTGGGAATGGAGCCACCATTTGACCCAGCTATTCCCCTTCTTGGTCTATTCCCTAAAGACCTAAAAAGAGCATGCTACAGGGACACTGCTACATCGATGTTCATAGCAGCACAGTTCACAATAGCAAGACTGTGGAACCAACCTAGATGCCCTTCAATAGACGAATGGATAAAAAAAATGTGGCATTTATACACAATGGAGTATTACTCTGCATTAAAAAATGACAAAATCATAGAATTTACAGGGAAATGGATGGCATTAGAGCAGATTATGCTAAGTGAAGCTAGCCAATCCCTAAAAAAACAAATGCCAAATGTCTTCTTTGATATAAGGAAAGTAACTAAGAACAGAGTAGGGACGAAGAACAGGAGAAGAAGATTAACATTTAACAGGGATGAGAGGTGGGAGGGAAAGGGAGAGAGAAGGTAAATTGCACGGTAATGGAAGGAGACCCTCAGGGTTATACAGTGGAGGGGGTAGAGAGAGAGGAGGGGAGGGGAGGGGAGAGGTGGGGAGGGGGGAGGGTGGATGATGGGAAAGGCAGCGGAGCACAACAGACACTAGTATGGCAATTTGTAAATCAATGGATGTGTAACTGATGTGAATCTGCAATCTGTGTATGGGGTGAAGGTGGGAGTTCATAACCCACTTGAATCAAAGTGTGGAATATGATATGTCAAGAAATTTGTAATGTTTTGAACAACCCACAATAAAAAATTTAAAAAAAAAGTATTATATATAAACAAATAATTCATGGATACACATACATTCTATAACTTTTATAGATAAGAGAGTATTTTTCAAAATTGCAGTACATCTGTGGAATGGGAAGGAATATAAAATTTACAGTCAAGTAATTTCTTAATCCTTTTTTGTATAATATCTTAGGTCCATGTGGATGAGATAGAACTTTGCTAGCAAGAATACTTATGTGATTATCACTTTCAATTTTTAAATTATTTTCCTTATCTTCACCCTAATTAAACTATTAATGGAAGTCAAGTGGTTTTTTCATATGTATTAAGAAAAGAAAGAAGGGAAAGGTGTGTTCATATTTTGGTAAACTGTAAGAGGACAGTTGGCTGGTGGAACAGTCAGAATAATGCTACCAGTGGCGTAACAATAGCAGGAGAAGCATCACTTCAGGAGAAGAACACCAGGTATATACGGTCCATGTGGGTTTTCCTATGGCAATATCACATTTACCAGGGATCACTTAGAGATCTTGAGTTTTATTTTATGACTGAAGACCAACTTATGGTCTTTGTAGTGAATCAAATGCACTTTACCTCTGCTTGTTCCTAAAATTGCATTAGAATGTCAGAAAAGAATAAACATTTATGCATCCAAAAAATTGAAAGACAGGCAAACCAATAGCAAGAGTGGAATATTGAAAGTGGATGAACACATGGTCACTGAGAGGCACTAGGTCAGAGTGTTTGCTAAGGCAACAGTGATGAGAGCTCAGCATGACATACCTTTGACTCAGAACTGAGGCAACTGGAGACATTTCTGGTAGTTGGGTGTTTGTAGGGCTGCAGAAAGGAGAATTGCTTAGAAATCTACATAAGGAATAATCACCTGCATTGAACTGAAAGTCAAATAGAGGCACACAAGTGATCTCAAGAGGTTGAGTCAGTGCTTTCAATAGGGTGAGAATGGAGATATGGATTGAAAGACTGCAGGAGTCTATACAAAGAAAGTAAAGGTACTTTCCCACACACTTTTGACAACATTCCTTATTGGGCTTGTAGTTTCCAGGCAGGATATTAAATGATTCCCTCTAGGGAAACAAAGATGTACAAACTTTGACAGTTGAGGTCCCCCCAAGAAATGGTTCACCCTGATCATCATGCAAAGAAGTTCCGCAGTTAGCATATCATAAAATGAGGAAGGTCCTAGGTTCACAAAGTGAGAAAAGGAGCTGAACCAAAAGGGTAAAATGAGTTCTTGCAATTTAAAACATGGTAGGAAAAATGAAAAGAAAAAGAAAACTCAACAGATGTGTTGAAAAATAAATGTATTAAAACCTGCCAGAACACAAATGGAAAATGTATTAAAAGATAGTAAAATAAGATGACCTACGCAAGATATCCAATATGCAAGCAGGGGAACTTTCAGAAGGATTGCTGGGGGAAAGAAAAGGGAAGGGGAAAGTAAAGAGAGCAAGAAACATGTAACTGCTCAGTCCAAGAAGCTGGAAGCCTCAGAATAAGAGGAAGAAATGATGCAGCCCCTGCCCAAGGCTAAGGTCTGGGATTTCCCTTAGAGAAGTCCCTGGTGACAGTCTGAAAAGATGAGGAATGGTGCTGATGTCCACAGGTGAAGGCAGAAGCAAAAAGTATATCTGCTGAAGCTAAGTTGAGCTCAGGTGCAAGGGTGAGCTCCCCTCTTTCACTTTTTGTTCCATATTGGCCCCCAGTCTATTGGATGCCACCCATGTTCTGGGCAGGTCTTTCTCAGTTTGCTCACCACTTCCCAGTTGTCTCTGGAAACACCCTCAGAGAGTCCCCTAGAAGTGAACTGTAAGAATTTTCTAGGCATCTCAACCCAGTCTGGTTGACAACCAAGATTCACCATCACACCCTCCAACAGGACCATAGGAATCTCTCAAATCAGAGAAACAGAGTTGCCCCTGTGAGGACGCCCTCTCCTGTGTGGGATTTCCTGGGATTGGAAGATATCCTTTCTACCAGTCATGGTTGCCAAGGCGATGGCATTAAGAGGGGGACTTAGAGAGGTAACAAGGTCCTGGGAGTCGCTCCCTGGACAACAAGATCAGGACCCTCTATACAAGGCTCCACATGATGTTTGGCAAGCTTGCCCTTCTGCCTTCTGCTGTGTGAGCACACAGCGAGGTTCCTCTTACCAGGTCAAATGTTGCTGCCTTGATCGTGGACTTCTCTGTCTCCGAGACTGTGAGGAATTCATGTCTGTCTTTATTAACCACCTTGTGTCAACTCTTTTGTTGTAGCAGCATGAACTAAGACAGTGTTCCTAAGCATAGACCAGCTGACTGGGAAGGCAAGGAATAAGAAAGAAGCAATGAAAAGGTGGGTTAAGGTATGCCCTTTAAAAATGCAGCCTGTGAAATTTCACAAAAAGGAAACAAGCCAGAATAACCCGTAGAGCAGTTTTTCAGAGGAAAATGGTGTCAGACACGAAATAATGCATTCCACTAGGACTGGAATGCACGAGAGGAGCCTTCATTCTCCTGACCACAGGGAAATGCAAATAATTAAGGTGCCCCTGATTTATTTTTTTAGCAAAAATTATCACCCAAAGCTATGCTAAAAGGAATCAATTTTTCTACCAAAATGTGGGATGCAATTTAGCTAAAGGGACATGGGTCAAGAGGGGAAGTGAGAAAGTTTAGGAAGATATTGCAAAGAAGAGTCTGGATATTAATGGACTTCATATATTAATGATTGTGAGAATCTCATACTTTTTTAGTAGAATATTATTCTGTGATATTAAATTTGATTAGTACAAAAAGTGACCAAGATACCTGTGCAGAATCAGATTACAATTAACTTATAATGAAACGTTATTTTCAAGAAAAATTGGACAGATTAATGAGAGTCAGATACGTAATGACCAGAAGGGAACTTGCTTGGTTGTCTTACCTACTCCCTCTTCAAATGGCAGACTTAATCAATCTTGAACTCTGAGAAGTCACGGAGACATTAGACTTACCAGATGAAAATACTTTCCTGTGTAACATCTTCTCATTTAATAATTCTCCCATATAAAGAAAAGTTTCATTACAGATAACCTAATTTCAGTATCCTGCAGAGAAATATTATTGACCCCCTTCTTAATCCCTCTGGAGAACCAGCATCTGGCTCTTTTTCTTTAAAATGAACTATTTTTACACTTGGCACTATTATCCAATCTCTCCTCAAGCATCTTTGATTCAGTCTCAATAATCCAAGTTATGCTAACCTATCCTCAGAGGCCAAATTTCTCAGCACTTTAATTATCTCTGTGGCTTTCAAATGAGCACACTTCAATTTGACCACATCCCCATTTTGCTTCTGAGCTCAGAATTGAAGATATTATTCTAATAAGGGTCCAGCCAGTTCTGAGTTTAATGAGATGATCATTTTTTTTCCAATCATAGTATTTTTCAATGTAGTAGCATGCTTGTGCTATAAATTTTTTTCACTTATATTATATTATGATATTTCTAATTCAAAATTGACTTGTGATACTCTATGACCTATAGATCTTTTTCCATCTTAATTATGGATTTTGTTATGTTTCAACAACAGATTTCACATTACTTAGGAGTTTACCTTTAAATGCTTATTCTTCTTAAAATTATTTTGTTCTCTAAAATGTATAACTTATATCTAGATATTATTGATGTATAAGGAATATAATCACTTGAAAAATCAAAAACAAAACAGAAAAACCCTGATTTTTCCAAGTTCTGACTTGAATTATCTACTTAACTTTGGAAAAGACCCACTATATTTGCTCTTCTGTATTCTCTCTCTACAATAAGATTGCCAGAAGGGATATCTAAGATTTCTCTATCTCTAAAATCTTATGGATTACAAATAATAGGTTCCATATCTAGGATAACTATAGAGTATATATTGAGTATATTATCTGGGTGTCATATACTATACTTGATAGTATGGTAAAGCAAAAAAAGAAATACAAAATTCATTTTCCTCATAGAGCTTACATTCTATTGGTGGAAATTAAAAATAAGTAAGTGCAAAGAAGGGGAAAAATTTAGGAGTTAGTTGAGAAGTGAGGTTTTTCAATAGAGTAGACAGAAGAGGTTATATCTAGAAAACATTATGGGAGAACAATCTGAAAGAAGAAAGAACAATTGTTATTGGAAGGAAGAACACCTCAGCAGGATGAGCAGTGGAGATGAAAGTCATTCAATGGGAGGGTGACCATCAAGTTTAAACAGCAAACAGGAAACTCTGCCTGGAGTATGTTGATGGAATGACCAAGTGTTAAGGTCATTGGTGAGAGGAGACGTGTGGTGGGATATGGAGACCACTAGCAGCAGAACTGCCATTACATAGTCTTATTGCTGTAGATGGTCTCTTAAAAGAGACCAAAATGTTGCAAAAGCAGTCATCAATTAGGAGGCTGAGACAGCCATCAAGTGAGACCTCACAGTAGGAGACTGATGCCTGGTAACCCTGACCTCTCATAGGGATAGAGGGGTGAGAAATGATTACTTCTAAGTGTATTTTAATGCTACAGCAGACAGCATGTGCCAATGGGTCAGACCCCGGATGTAAGAAAAAGAAAAGTCTAGATAATGATCATATGGTGATACAAACATATATCAGTGTGGACATCATGGAAAACACAATAAGTATAGGATTTCTATTTCAAAGAGTTTGCAAAACTTTCCTCTCTTACACATCACTAAAGGATACAAAGATTTTAAACCCTTAACTGTGAAACATTTTTGTGGCAAATAAGTAAGATGCATTTTTTTAAGTAATCCAATAGTTGATCCAGATAAACTCACTTTTGAATTGTGTTTAGAGGTGGTGTATCTATTTCTATACCTTTGATCCTACATAACAGAGAAAGAGTTTCATCTACTGTAATAGCAAATCACATACTTGCATAGTGACTGCTGAAATCATAATTTGATGATCATCCTTCTACTCTACAACTATCAATGAAAAAGCTTGGCATTTGTATATCTATCAGCATTTGTATCTATGAAACAATCTTTTCCTCCTTTGACTTTGTAAGGGTGCAAAACTGATCAGTGGGTACAGTCTAGAGGAAAGTTTATGTTCAAATCTCACTTATTCCTGTTTTGACTTTTGTTACTTATTAGGTTTGGGAGAAATATTTTTCAGAATCTTTCATTTCATTTGTAGATTAAACAGTCTACCCTCTATAGACAAGTCTATTAGAATGCTACTTGCTCTTTTTTTATTTTTTAATATGGCATGTAGGTTCCATCACTAAGAAAGAAAATATAAGTCTAATAGTGCTATTGATACTTTTAGACACAGGAAATTCAAGAAGTAGACTTCCAAAGGGGATGATAAAAACTGGCCTGCAGTAATAATCATAGCACTTAAGATCTGTTCAATTTTTTAGTATTGTTTTTACTTTACACCTGCTGTGCTCATACTGTGCAGTTCTGAGAATGCATTAGCTGCAAGCACTAGTACTTCCCACAGTTCAGTTAACAACATATTCCAGTTACCCAGAGTCCTCAGGGCTCAGCAGACAGTGTTAACAAAACACAGCTATTGAGCAAGGTTGGAGGATGCAAATTAAATTTCAACTGAATGGGAATCCACAGATATCCTTTTACATCCATTCCTGTTAGAACATTAACTTTCTGCTAGAGAGACCTTGGCTTGAATATAAAGTTTTTTTTTTCTCTAATCATATTATGATTTTATAATGAATAATTTTAGTTTTAAACTTGAAAGGATTCAAGATGTTGTGTCTCAGTCGGGTACAACACATACACACACACACACACACACACACACACTCACCCATCACTGTCATCTCTCCAAACACAGTCACAATTGTCACTGCAGTTTTGTTCTCAGGGTTTACTCTCAGAAGATATGTGAAGGTTTCAACTTCTTTTTGTAGTTTTGTTAGTAAGTCAAAAAACAAATAATTTAGTATATAGAAATTATTTGACATTTTCTTTGTATTTTTTGTCTAAGATTCTCTTCTTAGGTCAATACACCAATTATACACATTAAAATACTGAGTATGTTATACATAGTATTAGAATAAAAATGATTTCCATCTGGGCACAGTGGTTCTTCTACACGTTCTTTCTGGCCAGATTCTTAATAGGTCCCACTGTACAGGACTTCTCCCTGGTTTAATTTGCAGCTATCTGGTCATAGAAGGACACTGTGCTGATTTAAGGTATGTCTGGTCAGCTAACAGCTCTGCAAGATGGCTCTGGTTCCCTGGATCAGTTTCCTTTTTGCAATTTGATTTTAAGCTGTTCGTGCTGTTTTAAGGACCCTTCTGTTACCATCACATGTTAATTTTTCTCTGTCTTTCCAATAGTTTTTCAGTGGGTGAGCTTAAGGGAATGTATGTTCCACCCTACTTCTCTCTCTGTCATCCTTCTCCTCTTTTTTCTCTGCAGGTACTCTGTTTGTTTTCTATTCTGGTACCCTATTTTCCAGTCTTTTCAAGTCTCAGACTACATAATATCAAGCCGTACCACATTTATTTTATCACCTACTGCTCCTCTCAATTCTGCCTTTCCTTTGCTGCTTCCTTTTTGTGTTCTGAGGAGATCTGCATTTGCCATCTAGCTTGCTTCCACGATCTGTCAACTCCACCCATTTTTATGTATTTTAAGCTGAAAAATATTTATACTCTCAAGGTATGCACAATACTGCATTCCTACCTCAGCAAGAAATTTTATTTAAATTTCTTCATTCCAAATGTTCTAAAAGAGAACACAGTTCACCATACTATTTATTTTTATTAAATAAATTGTGCTATATTCTCAGTAAAAGGTGTCTTTCATTATTCTCACCTCTACTGTTGGCATTTTAACTCAGAATTCATAGCTCAATGAAAAGTTGTTTGGTTTTGTTTCTTCCTGAGTAGAATGATCAAAGATAGCATAAATTAATGATAAAATAGAGAAAATACAGTGTATTTGCTTCAAAGTTTTGAATAATACTGTATTCACTTTTAATTTTTGTTTAGGTATTATGAGAGCTGGCATTTGTGAGGGGTTAATTCTTTTATATGTGATTAGTCTTTTTTTAATTTCAACCTCTCTAAAGGCACTATACCTAAAAATCCATCAAAGATCAGAAAATGTATCCAGTGTGCATAAGATTATGCTTTGAAAATTGCTGTTTTAAAAGAGCAGAATTCATGGACATTAATATTACCATTTAGATAAATGCAATTTTTTTTGGTGTGCTGTATTTTTGTATCAAAGTGGAGAAAAGCATATAAACCTCTCAAACGACTAGTTCAAAACCAATACTATGGAACATATTACACTATAAATTTTAACAGGATTTAGCACTAAATCAGAAAATGTTTGAACTCAAGACCTTTTACTCTACAAATTACACAGTTTTAATGGTTATTTAACTTTTAATTAAAGGTTTAAGCAATTTATTCTCAATAAGTATTATAAATATTAAGATTAATCATAATTTGTAATAGTTTTTAAATTAACAGTCTTTTGTTTAACAAATCCTTGTGCAATAGGGCAAGAAATAATTACATTTTATTTCTTTTAAGTATGTTAGTAATTAACATTTCTAATTTCATATGTGAAATAAATGCTATAGTTTAAATATAAAATAAAATTAATGAAGACTGAATTTTAAACTGAAGTGATCCTATCCCTATTCATTTGTTAACATTAACTTTTTCTTAAGCCTTTTGACCACATTTTCTTGTGACTTTATAAAGATGATAGGATTTTCTTAAAAAAAAAGACTATCAGAGCATGTTCAAGAAACTGATGTGTAAAACTCTGACTAAGGTTGAATAGACTAAGGTTGAATAGTGCAAATAATGGCCACAAAGTATAGATTTAGTTAGGCTCAGAGTGTGTTTCAGTGCAATGACCTGGAAGTAACTTGTATACATTTTAGAAGATAGTTTATTGATAGAAGTGCCTAGACACATTTTAGATAGTAAAACTACCACATGGATTATAAGCCAGCACCATCTCCCATCACAGGAGAAGGTATTGAATTATTACTAAATGTCATCTTGTGAGTTTTGTGCACAGCTTATAGTCAGAAAAAACTCAGTGTATCACAGCAATTCGGTATGAAATTTTACTTAAATAACATTTACTACAATTTCTAAATGACCAAAACAAATAATTACTTTCACAAGTAACCAAAAACAACTTTATAACTAAAAGCATAAAAATCAAGCTCATAGGTTTGAACTATATTTTACAATTACAATTCAATGTAATCTGATATCAAAAAGGCCCAAATTAAGTACAGATGCTCCTAAATTTAATAAATGGATGATATTGTTAATTAACTGCTTTAGATGGCAATTAATTATGCAGAATTTATGATTAAAATATTCAAAGGGATCACATTAATTCTCTAGATTCTTTTTTTCATTTTAGTCAAATAAGAATATATTTTAAAGTAACAAACAAAATGTTCTATACATCATACCTAAAAAATATTCAAATTTTTTTTTCATTTCCTAATCGGTACAAAATGACAAAGTTATTTCATTTCTGTAGATTCAGAATCAGTTATAAATATGAATCACAATGCTTTTTTATGACTTTTGGGAGAAATCATTTAAGGAAAAAAATAGAATCAGAGTAAAAATGTCTTTCTTGTCAACATTTGGCTTACGAGCTCACACTCTGTCTCCTCAACATTTCTGTCTTTATTGGCAATAAAAGGAAGAATGTTTAAATATAAAATCATGAAGTACTATACATAAGCCATTTTTTGAATATTCTAATACAACTGTTTCAACTGTTTAAAGCCAAAACAATTCTCTTAATGTTTCATTCCAACAAGGCCACCCTGAAATACCAACCTGTTCAGATAGTCCATTCAGGAAAGTGAACAATAAAATAGGTTAAAACAACTTTAGCCACAAAAGAAATGCCAGAACTTGTTGTTTAAATTTATTCAATATTTTCACTTTGTTTTAGCTTATAGGAGATAAAAGAGATTAAATATGAAAAACATTTGGATATAAAAATAGTAACTATGTGTTTTGGTATGAATAACTTTTTCTGAAGTTAGAAAATTCATGAAGACATTGTGACACGAAGTACATAACTTAAAGCTAAGTATCAGAAAATAAGTTAAACATTTAAATAGGTAGGTAGTATGCAAAACATTCTTTACCTAATATTTTATGTTATATTAAAGTATAAACTATAGATATAGGACAATAAAATATGCTTTACAAAGTTTACTTTTATTTCCCCTCTAAATTACTTACATTTGAGCATCTCAGACGAATAGCAATACTCTGATTATCCTGATTTGTTTTAACCAAGAAATGCTGGCATGTAGAAAATGGGGATAAGAAGAATATATATATATATATATATATATATATATATATATATATATATATATATATAATGTGTGTGTGTGTGTATATATATATATATATATATATATATATATATATATATATCCTATAAGTTACTCCTTCATTTGGAGTAGTAAATGGGAGTCAATTTCCCCTCTCACTGAATCCAGGATGAATTTAATCACTTGAATTATTAAAATGTAGTGGAGAATGGATAATATGAAGTCCTGCAGCTTCAACCCAAGGCTTTTGGAAAATTCTTTTTCAGTCAGTATTTTTAAAAATTCCAACTACTTTTCTTGAGACCCTAATGCAGAGATAAACGTGTTGTTTCAAGCCTACTACTGAGCCATCAAGAGCTCTTCTAATATCACCCTCATATACACATCTGGTCTTTCCATTTGATAATAACAGCTAGCATTTCTTTGTTAAAATCTCTTTCTATTCATGGATATTACCCATTTCTCCATTTGATCCTTTAACATATTAAGTATCATATCCTATAACATTGTCATCTGAGAGTGAGTTTGGATCATCACAGAGTTAACTTCTGTTAATTGTTTCTTGAGGGTGTGTTTGTTGGCTTTTCCCCCTTATTATGTTGCCTATCTCAAAAAAAATATGCACACACACACACACATATACATATATGTATATATAAAATCATTTTAAATCAAATGCTGGACATTATACATAAAATATGACATTCTGAGGACAGTAGTATTTGTAATTGAAATTAAAGTGCTTCTTTTCTCAGGATATTAGCATGGGAATTGAGACCATCCAGGCGAAGGATAAGGCTTGTCAAGGATTTGTTTTTATTTGACTATGATTAATATCAATAACCACAATCTTTGAATTCTGCCAGTGATGGATTGCCATTTCCTTGTGCTTGGGGTGGGGACTTTGGTGCCAGACAGTTTTCTCAATCTTAGTTCCTCACCACCAACTTTCAGACACCTCACCCCTGCATCTACAGGCACTTCAGAGGTAGCCTATCTTCATGCTTCGGCTGGTACCCAACCTCAGACTTCTCTGTTAGACTCATGATAGGGGTGGGTGTGTTTTGTTTTATTTTCTGTATGTTGGTGTGACTTTTTTGTGGTGCTGGTGATTGAACCCAGAGCCTCACAAACACTAGGCAAGCGCTCTATCACTGCAGGGATGTTCTTCGTTGTTCCCCATTCTCAATCTAAAAGGGGCTTTTCTCATGTGAGTAAAAACTGTAGGAACTTTCTCAGTGTTTTTGCTCCTTTTGAGGACACCCAAATAGAGTGGTCTTAGTCAGAAGCTTCCTTCCCCTTCTTATGTGGAATAAATTCTGTGCTTACTAGCAGTAGAGTATCTTGAGCCTGAGATGATTTTCTCTTTCTTCAGGACTAAAGGCTTCATTTTTCCTACCCTCCTCTAGCCACAAAATATCTTTTCCTCAGCAAGGGACCAGCTGTTGTGTATCTACCTTTGTGGCTTAAGGTTTCTGTTTAAAGACTCTTACAAGAGAAGGATCCAGGGAAATTCGTGTTATCTTCTTGTGCCCCTCAACTGCCACTGATCAGGTCCTGCATGCTTGCCATTACTGAGAGGGGCCCTTCTCAGCCTTCTTTCTCCCCACCATATGGTCTGTCTACCTATCCATCCATCCATCCATCCATCCATGCATTTATTTATTTTTGTAAGCACCAGGGAGAGTTTATAGAGAAAAGCTCATGAGGGAGTGTCAACCTACTTAGATTTTGGTTCCAATCTATTGAGAATGATATGCTATCCCATGCTGGACCTTAGGTCATTTATTACAATTTATCTGATTTATTCTTATATACTTCTATATGACTTCTTCATTTTCTTCCAGTGCTCCACCACAAGTGAAGCAATCTTCACATCCTCTCTTTGGAGTTGTCCCACTCTGGAGTTCTTGTTTCTTGGTTGCTTGTATCATCAGTTCTCCGATGGATTCAAGGAATGTCCTATGGTGCTTTGTCTTTTTATCATTGTTAGTGTTAAACCTTTTGTATCTTAAGTAGAAATGGAAGTGAAAGTAGTGGGGTTTTTTTTTTCCTTTTTCGCAATTGAATATGCAAAGTAATTCTGAAATGTTTTGTAAACTCTAACAGATTGAGCAAATGTTTTTGGAACTAATACTCATTGGGGAATAAGAGAGAAAGCAATAAAAATCTTTCTGGGGTAAGATCATAGCTCATTGATCAACTTTTTTCCAGGTAGATATACATTGGCAAGAAAGAAAGATTTCAACAACCCTTTCAATGCCTAAAGACAATGTTCTTTCTGAAACTCTCAAATTCTATAATATTTAACAATGAGAATTTTAGGAAGTTATTATCAACCTGAATATAGTATTTTAAAATATTATGTACTCTTTATTTTACCATTTCTAAATGCTTCTTTAAATACTAAAAATAAATCATATAATGTACCAAAATTAATAATTATAAGAGAAAAAAATTTTAAGAAAAATATATATTCTTTTTTTATATACATTTATCTTATTTATGTGGTGCTGAGGATCAAACCCAGGGCCTCACACATGGAACGCAAGCGCTCTACTGCTGAGCCCCAGCCCCAGCCTCAAGTATATTCTTATTGTATTTACTATGCTGAATATTGTGAGTAATCACCTGTGTAATCATTTTTATTGATAAAATAGAATAAAAAGTTATTGTCTATGTTATTTTTGGTAAAATTTTCTTCCAGGAAAACCATCATTCTACCTTCAAAATGTGTTCACCTAGTGGAGGTGAGGAAAGTGAATGCACCTGAACAAAAATCTAAAATGTTGGTAATATTTGTCTCTCTGTGAAACATCTCTAAGCACCACATACATATTGAAATTTCATTTTTGGCTTGAAGTTAAAGTGGAAGAAGGTGTTCTGTAAGATTTGCTGACAGTCTCCTAACTCAAATGGCCTAGATAGCTGACAAATCCATATTTCTAAAGCCTTTCTGTCTCCACTAAAGTCTTAAATATTTTGCAGTCATCAAGCTTCTATCTGCTGTCTATTTACTGATTTATCACACCTGCTTTCTTATTAAAAACTTTTTGTGTCTGCCTTCACCAAACCATAAGCTTTTTACTCACTTTCCAATCCACAGCAAACATCAAGGCCAAAGCCCTCTTTTGATTAATGTATCCTTCTTTCAGGATTCCCAATATTTCACTTACTGCATCTCTAACCTCTTCAAACTCTACTGCATCTTCTTTCCTAGTTGATCTGATCAGAGTAAAAGCTTCATTTTTAAAAATCATATCTGAGTGAAACCGGCAATATCTATCCATAGCCTTTATTGCACATCATTCAGTTCTTGGAACCCTTTTGCCCTTTTCTGCTTTTAAAATAATTTTTCTACCTGACAGAGCTTTGTGAGGACATTATTTGTTGAAACTATTTTGTTCAAGGCATTATTTTCCCTGTGAAAATACATTTTTTTTTTTCTTATTTCTGGGAGTAGATCAAAGTTTTAGTGGAATACTGTACATGCACTCTTTGAGCACCTAAAAAGAATGTGTGTTCATCTGTTTTAGGGGGGCATGTTCTAGAAACCTGGATTAGTTCATGTTGGTTAATAGTGTCACATTCTTAATGGCTTTCTATTCTCTTCTATCAATTACCGAGGAAACATTGTTTCAGGTTCCAACTATAATTGTGGATTTATCTATCCTTCCCTTTAGATCTATCAATTTTTGACGTATGTGTTTTGAAGCTCTATTGTTACATACATGCACAATTAGGATTATTATGTCTTTTTGAAGAATTGATCCTTTCATTAGTATGTAATGACACCTCATCCCTAATAATACTCTACTTTTTCTGAAGTTAACTTTTTCTTGTAGCTACATTTGTTTTTTGGGTTAGTGTTTGTGTAGTATATCTTTTCATGACCTTTTATTTTAGCCTGTCTATGTGTCCATATTTGGAATGGATTTTCTTTTAAAAAAATTCTAAATTAAATTATCATCAGTTTATATGGCATTTAGCAATGTCTATCTTGATTAATTCAATAGTCTGTTTCTATGCAGACATCTTTCCTCTTCCAAATTTAAGGCTATTTTTTTGCTCTGCGACCTCAGTTCTTTGATAGATTCAAGAAAGATCATTAATTTGAAGTTTAGCCCACTTCATTTCTGGTTATATAGGTGTGAAAAAAAATGATTTTCTCAACTCTTTGTACCTCTTGAAATTTCTTATACTTTTTATTATATAATATATATGTATAAATGTACATATATAAATATGATCCATGTGGATTTATGTTTCTTGAAGGTATTTCAGACTACTTTATTAGATATAATGAAACTGAATATCTTTATCTCTTTCTCATTATGGGAGTAAGCTTTAAATTGTTCAACATTAAATATGTTTTTCATTCTTGTTAGCTTTCTATGCATATATTTCATTCAATTCCAGAAATCCTCTGTAATCACACTTTGCAATCATTATATTTAATAAATGTTCATGTTCATTAAGTTTGTTGTCTTTATTAAGCTGACAAAATGCTTTTTTGAATCAACTCATTAATATAGAGACTTATCTTTATAATCAAATATTAAAATTATCTTATAATCTGAGAATTAAAAATAGATGTGACTCAGTATATTTTTCAATCAAATAATTTTATTAATATCAATAATATTAACACATTCTAGTATATTCTTCTAGTGTTTGGAGACAGAGTGTAAGGAGTTGTAAAGATATTTTACTTTCTAGAAGTGTTTGCAAAAAGTGGTATTTTTCTCAGATATTTTTTCAAACTCAGTGAACATACTCTTTGTCATGTATGGAAATGATTTGTATTGATTCCATAATTCATTTAAGACATAAAAATATTCCATATTATCTTTCCCTAATTTAATTTTCTCAAGTATTTTTAAATGCCCGTTTCATTTAAAATCCACTACATTCAAAAATATTATGTAATTCTAAAATCCATAATTATGGAGTAGATCATAATCTATAATCTTCTAGAAAATTAAACATGAATACATAAAAGCTGAACAACACTAATAATTTTTCCCTGATATTAATTTCTACCTTTCTTTATTTTTCTTGTTCATATTTGCTACCTGTTTAATCCATTTTATTAGTTATTCTAAAACCAAAATTTGGCAAATTTCTTTTAAGATATTTTGTTTTAGTTGTATTTAGACACAATAACTTTATTTTATTTTATTTTATTTTTTATTTTTATGTGATGCTGAAGATCAAACCCAGAGCCCTGCACATGCTGGCAAGTGCTCTACCACTGAGCCACAACCCCAGCCCCAACATTTGGTATTTTGACACTTGTATTACATATTTGCTTTATAAATTGTTATTTTTTGCTCTTTTATATTATATAATGTATTCAAATGTCTTTAGTTCTTAAGGTCAATAAAGAGATCACTATTTTTCAGCCATTATTTTTTCATGAATGTGATTTAGAGATATACATGTTGCACTAAAACCTTGATTTGAAGCATTGTATAAGTTTTGATATAATGTTCTTTCACTATTATTCAATTAAAAATATTGTCAACTGTAAATATTATGATTTTCTATCCATGGATTATTTATAAGCATGTTTCTTAATTTCCTACTAATTAGGGATTATCATATTATTTTCTTCCAGATTCCTATGTTATTTCAAGACTAGAGAGACAATTCTGTATATCTTTTAATCCTCTGAGATTAGATGAGCTTGACTTTTGGGTCTACGACATGGAACAATTGGAGATGTTTTGCATGAACATGAAAGTATAATCTTCAGTTGCTTTGTGAAATATTTGAGAAACTACCACTCAGAAAAACAAAACAAAACAAAACAATTTTCAATTTTTCTAATGTTTAATGTATTCCCTAATTTATCAATGAAAGTGTTAAATCTCATATTATTGCTGCTGATTTTTCCATTTCTCTTGAATTAATAAGGTTTTTCCTCATATATTTAGTGAGATCTTTATAGGAGTAATTTCAAGTTGCTACATATACTTGTAAAATACTCTAATGTCCTACAACAATTTTGCATTGATATTTAATTTGTAAGATATTGGTCCATTTTCATAAGGTATTTTTTTGTTCATTTGTATAACTTTTCCCACATTTTTACTTTCAAATTTTCTTTCTTTATTTTTTTTGAAGTTTTTATTTTTATTTTTTTTTTATTTTTTTTATTGGTTGTTCAAAACATTATAAAGCTCTTGACATATCATATTTCATACATTAGATTCAAGTTGGTTATGAACTGCCAATTTTACCCCAAATACAGATTGCAGAATCACATCGGTTACACATCCACATTTTTACATAATGCCCTATTAGTAACTGTTGTATTCTGCTACCTTTCCTATCCTCTACCATCCCCCCTCCCTCCCCTCCCATCTTCTCTCTCTACCCCATCCACTGTAATTCATATCTCTCCTTGTTTATTTTCCCATTCCCCTCACAACCTCTTATATGTAATTTTGTATAACAATGAGGGTCTCCCTCCATTACCATGCAATTTCCCTTTTCTCTCCCTTTCCATCCCACCTCATGTATCTGTTTAATGTTAATCTTTTCTTCCTGCTCTTCCTCCCTGCTTTGTTCTTAGTTGCTCTCATTATATCAAAGAAGACATTTGGTATTTGTTTTTTAGGGATTGGCTAGCTTCACTAAGCATAATCTGCTCTAGTGCCATCCATTTCCCTGCAAATTCTATGATTTTGTCATTTTTTAGTGCTGCGTAATACTCCATGGTGTATAAATGCCACATTTTTTTTATCCATTCATCTATTGAAGGGCATCTGGGTTGGTTCCACAGTCTAGCAATTGTGAATTGTGCTGCTATGAACATCGTTGTAGCAGTATCCCTGTAGTACGCTCTTTCAAGGTCTTCAGGGAAAAGTCCAAGAAGGGCAATAGCTGGGTCAAACGGTGGTTCCATTCCCAGCTTTCTCAGGAATCTCCATACTGCTTTCCAGATTGGCCACACCAGTTTGCAGTCCCACCAGCAATGTACAAGAGTACCCTTTTCCCCACATCCTCGCCAGCACTTGTTGTTGTTTGACTTCATAATGGCTGCCAATCTTACTGGAGTGAGATGGTATCTTAGGGTGGTTTTGATTTGCATTTCTCTGACTGCTAGAGATGGTGAGCATTTTTTCATGTACTTGTTGATTGATTGTATGTCCTCCTCTGAGAAGTGTCTGTTCAGGTCTTTGGCCCATTTGTTGATTGGGTTATTTGTTTTCTTATTGTTTAATTTTTTGAGTTCTTTGTATACTCTGGATATTAGGGCTCTATCTGAAGTGTGAGGAGTAAAAATTTGTTCCCAAGATGTAGGCTCCCTATTTACCTCTCTTATTGTTTCTCTTGCTGAGAAAAAACTTTTCAGTTTAAGTAAGTCCCATTTGTTGATTTTTGTTATCAACTTTTGTGCTATGGGTGTCCTATTAAGGAATTTGGAGCCCGACCCTACAATATGTAGATCGGAGCCAACTTTTTCTTCTATCAGATGCAGAGTCTCTGATTTGATATCTAGCTCCTTGATCCACTTTGAGTTAACTTTTGTGCATGGCGAGAGGAGGGGATTCAGTTTCATTTTGTTGCATATGGATTTCCAGTTTTCCCAGCACCATTTGTTGAAGATGCTATCCTCCCTCCTTTGCATGCTTTTAGCTCCTTTATCAAATATAAGATAGTTGTAGCTTTGTGGATTAGTCTCTGTGTCCTCTATTCTGTACCATTGGTCCACCCGCCTGTTTTGGTACCAGTACCATGCTGTTTTTGTTACTATTGCTCTGTAATATAGTTTTAAGTCTGGTATCGCTATACCGCCTGATTCGCACTTCCTGCTTAGAATTGCTTTTGCTATTCTTGGTCTTTTATTTTTCCATATGAATTTCATGATTGCTTTATCCATTTCTACAAGAAATGCCATTGGGATTTTGATTGGCATTGCATTAAACCTATAGAGAACTTTTGGTAATATCGCCATTTTGATGATGTTAGTTCTGCCTATCCATGAACAGGGTACATTTTTCCATCTTCTAAGATCTTCTTCTACTTCTCTTTTTAGGGTTTTGTAGTTTTCATTATATAAATCTTTCGCCTCTTTTGTTAGGTTGATTCCCAAGTATTTTATTTTTTTTGAGGATATTGTGAATGGAGTGTTTTTCCTCATTTCCATTTCAGAAATTTTGTCACTGATATACAGAAATGCCTTTGATTTATGCGTGTTGATTTTATATCCTGCCACTTTGCTGAATTCATTTATTAGTTCTAGTAGTTTTTTTGTAGACCCTTTTGGGTCTGCTAGGTATAGAATCATGTCATCTGCAAATAGTGATAATTTAAGTTCTTCCTTTCCTATTTTTATGCCTTTAATTTCTTTCATCTGTCTAATTGCTCTGGCCAGTGTTTCGAGAACTATATTGAATAGAAGTGGTGATAGAGGGCATCCCTGTCTTGTTCCAGATTTTAGGGGGAATGTCTTCAATTTTTCTCCATTGAGAATGATGCTAGCCTGGGGCTTAGCATAGATAGCTTTTACAATGTCGAGGTAAGTTCCTATTATCCCTAGTTTTTCTAATGTTTTGAACATAAAGGGATGCTGTACTTTGTCAAATGCTTTTTCTGCGTCTATTGAGATGATCATATGGTTCTTATTTTTAAGTCTATTGATGTGGTGAATAACATTTATTGATTTCCGTATATTGAACCATCCTTGCATCCCAGGGATGAATCCTACTTGATCATGGTGCACAATTTTTTTGATGTGCCTTTGTATCCGATTCGCCAGAATTTTATTGAGGATTTTTGCATCTAGGTTCATCAGAGATATTGGTCTGTAGTTTTCTTTCTTTGAGATGTCTTTGTCTGGTTTCGGAATCAGGGTGATGTTGGCCTCATAGAATGAATTTGGAAGAGCTCCTTCTTTTTCTATTTCCTGAAATAACTTGAAAAGTATTGGTATTAATTCTTCCTTAAAGGTTTTGTAAAACTCCGCTGTATACCCATCCGGTCTTGGGCTTTTCTTGGTTGGAAGTCTTTTGATTGCTTCTTGTATTTCATCTATTGTTATTGGTCTGTTTAAGTTGTGAGTATCCTCCTGACTCAGTCTGGGCAAATCATATGACTTAAGGAATTTATCGATGTCTTCACTATCTTCTATTTTATTGGAATATAGGTTTTCAAAATAATTTCTAATTGTCTTCTGTATTTCTGTAGTGTCTGTTGTGATATTGCCTTTTTCATACCGTATGTTAGTGATTTGAGTTCTCTCTCTTCTTCTCTTCGTTAGCATGGCTAAGGGTCTGTCGATCTTATTTATTTTTTCAAAGAACCAACTTTTAGTTTTGTTAATTTTTTCAATAGTTTCTTTTGTTTCAATTTCGTTGATTTCCGCTCTGATTTTAATTATTTCTTGCCTTCTGCTACATTTGCTGTTGTTTTGCTCTTCCTTTTCTAGGGCTTTGAGATGAAGTGTGAGCTCATTTATTTGTTGGTTTTTCCTTTTTTTGAGGAATGACCTCCAAGCAATGAATTTCCCTCTTAAAACTGCTTTCATTGTGTCCCATAGATTCCGATATGTTGTGTCTGTATTTTCATTTATCTCTAAGAATGTTTTTATTTCCTCCTTTATGTCTTCTGTAACCCATTGATCATTCAGTAACATATTGTTCATTTTCCATGTGATGTAGGATTTTTCCTTCCTTCTTTTATCATTGATTTCCAGTTTCATTCCATTATGATCAGATAAAATGCATGGTATTATCTCCACCCCTGTATATTTACTGAGGGTTGCCCTATGGCATAATATATGGTCTATTTTTGAGGAGGATCCATGTGCTGCTGAGAAAAAAGTATATCCACTTGATGATGGTTGATATATTCTATATATGTCAGTTAAGTCTAGGTTGTTGATTGTGATATTGAGTTCTATAGTTTCTTTATTCAGCTTTTGTTTGGAGGATCTGTCCAATGGTGAGAGAGGTGTGTTGAAGTCACCCATAATTATTGTGTTGTGGTCTATTTGATTCTTGAACTTGAGGAGAATTTGTTTTATGAACGTCGCAGCACCATTATTTGGTGCATAAATATTGATAATTGTTATGTCTTGTTGGTGAATGGTTCCTTTTAACAGTATATAATGTCCTTCCTTATCCCTTTTGATTAATTTAGTTTTGAAGTCAATTTTATTCGATATGAGGATGGCCACCCCTGCTTGCTTACGAGGACCGTGTGCATGGTATATTTTTTCCCAACCTTTCACCTTCAGCCTGTGTATGTCTTTTCCAATCAGATGTGTCTCCTGGAGGCAGCATATTGTTGGATTTGTTTTTTTAATCCATGTTACCAAGGTTTTTCTTTTTAAATGTCAGATTTTTTTTAATATTAAATATAGGCTGAAAAAAATTTCCCTAAATTAATTTTTTTTAAAAAAAAATCACATTTGATAAAATCATTGGCTTATGTTAGCTAAATCTATAATCAACTTATCTTACTTAGTATAATAGCATATTACCTTTTTACACATCAACTCTGCATTGAGAATAACTATAAAAACAAAAACAAAACAAAACAAAAAAAACCTCTATCTTCGAAGGCACCAATCCAGGGCTTGAGGAAGAAGAATCACAAAGATAACATAGAAACAGTGAAATAGATGCAAAATATTCAATGTCTTCACCTATAAGGCATCTGTCATTTTGTAGAAAGAAACTAATAATTTAAGCACCAAGTTGTGATAATAGCTGGTCAGCAGAAACTAACTTTCCACAATTCCATGGAACAGGAATATAAAGTTTTGACCTACCTAGTCAGTGAGGACTAACTAATGTGTTAGAGTCAAAGCAAGAACTTTGAAGTAAGCCCAACATTTGAAAGAACTCTTTAAACTCAGAGAAGTTATTGATTTCTAAGTGGGATAGCGCATATAGATTTAACACTAGGAGACAATGATGCCTCATAGGCCAGGAAATACTGGAAAATTTTCATGAAGTCACAGTAGTGAACAAGGAAGAACATGTGCTTGAGAACACACTAGGTCTTGGGTGTTTTGATAGGGACTTCTTGCAGAGACATTTATACGCACGCTTACACACATAAACATACTCAGGATCCTGCAGTACTAGAAAATGAGTAAGAGAAAATTGGAAATAAACTAGCCTTAACAAAATAGCCAATTTAGCTTTGACCAAACTATATTCCAGAGTAAAATAAATTAATCCATACCTATTCAACCAACATGATATAATTATTTATCAAGAGGAAGGTAAACATATTAGAGTCTTAATTTATCTCTTCTTTATTTTCATTTAAAATGATCAAAATACATATGGGCAAAAAAATTCTGAAACTCACAAAATACTAAAAATATTTCTCTAAATTCAAGGACTCTTCAAACACTAGGTGGGCTAAACCACTGCCAGAATCACCCAAGAAAAACTGTAAAACCCAAGACAGAGAAACATATGAAATCATCAAAAGAAGAGTTAACAGGCACACTTCAAAAAAGTATTTGTGACACCCCCCAAATGATGGCAGCCTACACATAATAAAGTGATATTCAAGCAGAGAAGAAAAAGCTACAAGGCTAGAATTATAAATCAAACCTAATTATCCCTCAAATTAAAGGGTATTAAAAATTAATAAATGGCATTTTAAGAAGATACAAGTTAAAGAGAAATTCAGTGGTTCTGGGCAAAAAAAAAAATGTACACAAGTACATACACAAAGGAATTAAAAGTTAAGAAAAGAATATATGTGAGTATATATAAGAAATAATTTATTGTATGATATACTAATAATGTATTGTTGAGGTTAAAATATAAGCAGGGCAAAAATAAATGAAAATGGTGATAAAACATGAGAGAGGAGATTAAAAAAATAGTAAGGTCCTTATGTCATGCCAAAATTGGAAAAAGTAATACTTTATGTAGAAATTAAATGAAAAAGAGAAGAAACTTTTTTGCAGGGTAAAAAATACAAGAGAAGAAAAGAAAAAGAATGCATATTTAATAAAAATAAAATCAGAAATATTTTTAAAGTCACTTCAGCCAAAAATGTAAGTGAACAAAGAGAAAATATGCAGTTCTTTTCTTATATTTTTAATTTATTAATTTTGTGGACTAATGTCTTTGACTTCCTTTTCACAACTAAATTTTGTAGCATCTACATTATGGAAACCATTTTTATGTTTATATTCTTTGGTATATAAATAAGGAAAGTAAATTCCAGAGACATCAATTCCCTTGACTGTTAAACCAAATTAAGTGACTAAACAATAAAGTTTTATAGCAATAGGGTGTTTTGGTGGGAAGAGGGCTATTTACATTAATCAAAAATTATCTTTTCCTTTTGTTTCCCAGGGTTTATCTCCTTTGCATTTGGAAAAATCCATTTTCTAATACTGAGTAAAATCTGTATGCGATCTTTTGCTCAAAGTACAGTTTTTCTTATGCTGCTATGCAATCACAGAGAAAGCAGAAATGAAGAAATGGGTTTTCTTTTTTTTTTTTTTTTTAGTTGGGAGGTATGCTGAACTGTGGGTATGGAGAACTATGTTAAAGGACATGGTGTTATTTTTGTTATTTTGGTGTCAATGTGAGTAGAGGGTATGGTTCCATAATAGAAGAAAGTAAAGCAGCATTTCCAGTTGATAAGAGGGAAGAAAAATAATACCAACATCACAATTACCTAAATGAATTTTATCAAGCATGGATAACTTTTATCATACCTGTAACTTGTCCTTAAGTTTATTTTACCTCGGACTTTCTGAATAACTTTAGAAGGGCTATCCCAGAAGGAAGCCACATAAGCTGAAATGCAAAAAAACTCACAAAAACAGAAAGGTACTGAATGGTTACTATCATCATCCCCTTCTTAATAGTCAATTTTAATGGTTAAATCCCAGTTGCCAGTGTTCCATTGTGTCCAATGGACAAGACAATTTTACTTTTTATGTAAGGGAAAAGTGATGATGAGGGGTATAGAAAAAAATTCTAGATGTGATTATGAATGACCTTGCAATAGCAAACCAACACACTCTGCAGAATTAATAGCCAGAAAGGATTCAATAGTGAGTCCAATAAGGTGAAAGGGGACTTTGTGAAGAAAGGGAGCTTTGAGGGAGGGAAGGTGACTAATAAAAAAAGGGAGGATGGGCAAGTAGGTTAAACTGAAGTCAAACTACTGTTGCTGTGCCAGACTGTTCATGCTGCTTTTGAAGCTGAAATTTGATTCCCACAAAAATGACAGATGTTTCATCTTAGGCCAACTAAGGGACCAAAAACTGTAATAATTTTATGTTCTGCTGGCTATATAAAAGGTATTTTAACACTAGTCAGGTAGTCAAAGGCAATCAAACATGAATGTTGCAGTTTATTACTAAGTAAATATATATATATATATATATATATATATATATATATATATATTATGCATATATATATATATATATATTTATATTTATATATAATGGAAGGCATCAATAACAAAAACCACATGCATATATCAGAATTTATAGATGGAATACAAGTTACAGAAGATATTTTCTCCATGAAAGTATTAGAGAAGCTACTTAAAAGTAATAATGTAATACCTGCGATTTTATTTTGATTTTCAATTGAGTAAACAGTCATTTGTTTTTAATAATAACATTGCAGTTGAAATATAAATAGTTTATAAGAGTAATAATGAACTCAATCAAATTTGATAATCATCTAACTGATTTTAAAATGAAAGTATTTTTTTTCTAAAAGATAGTTCATTTTCCATTTGCAATGAACTATTTTTTAAATTTTATTTCAACCATAATTTCTATTTTATCACTAACTGCAAATTATTAGTAATGCTGTAGGTAGTCAGTCATTCTTTCCTAACAGTTACATTGAATTAGTGTGTGTGTGTGTGTGTGTGTTTTGACATAGATTCTTACAAACCCTGTAATATTGAATCATTTTATAGCATACCACTGTAGGTTGGGAGCCTTATGTGATCCTGAAGGACCCTCAAACTTTGCATTGAAGAATAGACAGTGAGTACCATAATGAATGGCCATGTAAAGTTTAAATCTAATTTTGTGTGAATTTTAAGCAGCATGATGTGGGTTAAAGGTACAAGTGAAAAATTTGCCATGAACACATATATTTGGAAATCAGTAGTTCTATATAAAAGTGATTATTTTTCTTTTATGAGTCACCTGAATTCTCTAGGTAATTAATCACTCTCAAAATAAACTGAAACACCTTATTTAATAATATATTTTCTTGAGTTTCTTAAACGAACTTTCTGCTTATCTTCTCCACTTCAAAATAAAAAGGATTGGAGACATATTTCAATTCAGTTCAATATAAAGCTACATAATTAAAATTAATTTAAAAAATAAATTTGTAACTTCTATTGGGTAAATGTTCCAACTGCCTATGTTAATTCTATGGTGATCAAGGACAAATTAATTTCTGAACACTCAGGAAACCAAGTAACAAGGAAAATTCAATTGTCTTCTTTATTGCTGTCCTATCTATTAATTCATAAAGCATTAATGAAATATTAAAGTTGTAGTTTTTTTTTTCAAGAGCAAATAAGAAATAAATTAGAGAATTTTAAATAGTTCATTTTGAGTGGTAAAAGTAGAAATAGCAGTTCTTATACAATATGCTTTATTTTTCTACATATTCATAATAAAAGTTATAAACTAAACAAAAGAAAAATGTGAAATAAATGAAAATGTTGTGATACCCTACCTGCATTTATATGGAGAGAATTATTAAACATTCTTTCACAAATTTATATTTTTAATTTATATATACATCTTTAAAATCATATTGAAGTATTGCAAAGCAATACTTTATACTTAACCCATAATTCAGATGACTAGATTTATCTTTGAAGACAGTTTTTCCCTTTGTCTTTTCTCCTAAAATAAATAATAGTAAATGGTAGTAGTAAACAACTTTGGAGATATACCCATTATTGCATCTATGATAGCTAGTCCCTAAAAAATAACTCCCCACATCCCAATGGGCTACTTCTCAAGGATCCATTTTCTTGTGTCATTACATCCCCTTGAATTTTGTAGCACCTATGAATCACTTGTAACAAGCAGAATCTGCAGAATTTAATTGGGCTGTTGTGTGAATTCTAAGACTACTTCAGAAGAAATCTTGCAAATTCTACTTTGGTCTACTGAGACCCTCATCCTTCGACTTTTGAGCCTTGCAGTTCAACAATCCCCTGACCACCATGATGTTAGAAGATCAAGCCACATGGAAATATCCTTAAAAGATAAGATGTCACACAGGAGGTAAAAAGGAGAGAGGAAGTTAAAGTAAGAGGGAGAGAGGAAAAGAGAAATTAAAGTAGTCAATGAAAACTCTAGGGATTTAGACATATTAGTGAATGCCACATAGAATTTATTCTCCAGTCAGGAAATCCACACTGACGACATGTCAGTTAAAAATGAAATGTATACCTGAGCTGTCCCAAAATTCCCAATGTAAAAATTTATAAACAAACTGAAATAATTTGAGCCAAGATTGAACCATATGCACAAGAAAAATGTTAGTGGAAAAAGATACAATGATTTTGAAGAAATTGGTTTTTGGAAAATGATTCCTGAGAGGACACAAACAAGGAGAGTCTTATGACTGCTCCAACTTAAGAGACTAGAAAGAGGTTGTAGGATATGGTATACACAGAGAGAATCAAGGTGGACCCAGTAGTGTCCTTGAGTCCTGGTAATGAAGCTTGGAGTCTTAGGAGGCCAAAAAACCTGAGGTTTGCTGGGCAAAATACCAGAGTAAAGAGAGAACTCTGGAAACCTTCAAGGGATTCCTGTTGAGTCCTTTGCTACACAAAGGTCAACCTGTACATACAAAAACATTATCTGGAGAAAGAGAAAGAACCAACTGAAAGTTTGATTAGAAGGAATCATGTCTATGGTTCACAAGAGCCTGGATACTGTTCTAGTCTTTATCTTCCAGCATGAAAAACCTCAAATGCACAAAGTATTGGATAGAATATTCAAATTTCTCCTCGGAAGTTTAATAATTAGTTGCAGAATAAGGATATATGATACCCCTATGTTTTCTTAATAGAGAAGATTGAAAGTGTTCAAATAACTACATCTCAAAACAAGGTTCAAGAACATTTATAGAAATATAAAAAATATCCAGCAAATATCAAGGTAAAATATACACTGTCCTGCAATGAGGCAGGAAAACATAACTCATAAGGAAAAGAAATCATTCGATTGAAACAGTCCCAGAAATGACACAGATGACAACATTAGTAGGGAAGTAATATATACTCTAACAAGTATATAAGCTCAAGAAGATAAAGGAAAAATAAAAGCATATTAAATACAGGCATGCAAGATATCTTTAAAAAGATCCAAATTGAAATCGTAAAGAAAAACCCATAACATCTGAGTTAAAAAAAATCTTGGAGGAGATTAAAAGTGTATTAGGCAATTCAGAATAAAAAAAATAGTTAGCTTTAAGATAAAGCAATCAAAACTATCTCAAATACAGTACAAAAAGAAAGTAGACAAAAATAAATGTGGCATCAGTGTGCTTCGAGATAACTTTAAATGGTTTAAAGTAAATACAATTGGATTCTCCAAAAGGGGGATGGCGGATGATAAAAAAAAAGATGATGAAATTTGACAAAAGCTATAAATCTGCAGTTCTCAGTTTCAACAAACCACAAACATCAAAAATAAGAAGAAAACTATGCCAAGGACAAACAAGACAAACTGCTTATATACAGTCACTAATATCTGGTTTGGTTTATTATGTAGCTATAGAAAACTGAAATGTCATCCCTGATTTTTTAAATAAATTCCTAAAATCGGTGATATAAATTGCAAGTGAATTAAAATCCTTAGGCTGTCACTATTTCCAAATTGCCCTTTAAGAAGTTTGTTACAATTTATCTGACCAATAAATGTGGGAAAATGTGCTAGTTTCCTTGTTGTGTTACTCACTTTATTTCATCTTAAGAGGCATTATCATTTGTGTTTAACAGATTCAGCCTTTGTGTTAGATTTTTAAATTCATCAAGTTCAACTTATAATTTTTATATCTTTGGGAGAATTATATAACTTGTCTGTGCTTCTTATTTTTCTTCTTTCTTTTTCTTTTCTTTCTTTCTTTCTTTCCTGCTTTTTTTTTCCTTTTTTTTTTTGTACTAGGGATTTAGGGATTGAATCCAGGAGTGCTCAATCATTGAGCCACATCCCCAGCCCTTCCTTGCCCATATGCATGCATGTATGTATGTATATGTGTATACACACACACACACATATTGAGGCAGAGTCTCACTAAGTTTAGGGCCTTGCTAGGCTGTTGAGGCTGGCTTTGAACTTACAATCCTCCAGCCTCAGTGTCACAAACTGCTAGGATTACAGGCATGAACTATCATTCCTGGCCTGTTTCTCATTTCTTCAAAGGGTTGGGTATTCTATCCATCTCATCTGGTGGTTGTTTCAGGACATGAGATTTCACATATAAACACATGGTACATAGAAAGCACCAAATAATATTATCTATCAGGTTACTCACATTTGCAATCTATTTTCAACCTTGTTCTGTTCTTTTTGCTCTATTTGTTTTATTCTTTGATCATTTTATTACTATTATTTTGATTTAGTCATAAAAATAGGAGAATGCATATGATAAGATAATTAAGTATTTCTTTTCAGGATAAGATTTATGGGCATGTGAACACAGTGGTTTCATATAGCCCCACTTGTACTTAGAATTGAATGCTCTGAGAAATTTATGAAACTATATAATTGAATTTTATGTTTGATAAGTATTTTGTTTTGTATAGTCCAATTGGAAAGTGGGTCACACACTGGAATCTGAGAGCCTCAGTTCATGTTCAGTGTATACCCATTTTCCTAGGTGTGGCTACAGTTGTTTAGTCACTTCCCTGATTCCTGGCACCCAGTTTGCCCAGACTCTATCTCCATTCAAATCAATTCTACCCTTCAGCCATGATGGTAGCTGGGACAGGCACAGGAAGCATTAGTGTCTTGTGTTTACAGTCTATATCATCTCAAGGCAGAGCAGGTGCAGAATCACTTCACCGGGACTGGTTATGCCATGCCATATCCAGCAGACAACTCAGTCACAGACATGATGCCCAGAGGCAAAGATCACCCCTTGTCTATACACTTAATGTGTTGCAGAACAAATGTTGCAATATACATTAAGTTTGCCTGTTAATTATGGACTGAAGCAGTTGCTATGGGCTGTAAGTTAATGGAAAGGGGAAATATTTTCTCAATTTTCTTTCCCCAAGTGGGAAATGGACCATTGAAGTGTTGGTTTAGTAAGAGTGCTAGAATGTGCAGTCATGAGTGTCTGTATTTGTACATCAGTATTCCCATATGTGAAGAGCATGCTCTTCCTCTTCCATTGTTACTGAGTTTGGTTTTTGTTTGTCTTTTATGGGCAACTTTAGGTACTGTGTGGTTGAGCCAAAAAATACAGTGTAATATTGATAATTTGGTAAACAAGTGTGCTGATATTTGCATTTGTAAATTGAATTTTAGAATGTAAGTTATGGATGTTTCAAACTTTTTATTCCTTTTTTTTTTCCTTGAACAACATTTAATGGCAAATAAAAACATAACGAACATAGAAAAACATGAGAGAGGAAGATTTATTTATTTATTTAGTAACATTAATGATACATTTTCTCCATATAATCCTAGATAACCACCCTGTCTTAAATTCTGTAACCTTGGTGCACTGCCCAGGGCCGGTGGTGGGCGCGGGCGGGCGGAGCCTGCCCCGCACCTGCAGGGGGCAGCGGCCGAGGCCAGGCCCTTGTGTCGACAGCTCGGCATCCCTGCCCTCGCCATTCTTCGTGTCGCCGGGGTGGCGGGCCGACCAGTGGGTGGCCAAGAAAGGCGGCCGCCATTCCCGTGTCGCTGTGCCCGCGGGGGCCGCCCGAGCCGGCCAACATGCCTCTGGGCCCGAAGCCCAACTGCAGCGGCTGCAAGACCACGACGTCCTCCATGTGGAAGAAGGGCCCGCAGGGGGAGATCCTCTGACACCACTGCACGGGCCGGGGCGGCGCGGGCGGCGGGGGTGCCGGCTCGGGGGCGGCCGGCGGAACTGGGGGCAGCGGTGGCGGGAGCTTCGGGACACCGACCTTCGCCAGCACCTCGGCCGCGCCCCCGCAGAGCAACGGGGGCGGGGGCGGCAAGCAGAGTAAGCAGGAAATTCACAGGAGGTCTGCGCGGCTCAGAAACACTAAATACAAATCTGCTCCAGGGGCTGAAAAGAAAGTTTCTGCTAAAGGAAAAGGGAGAAGACATATTTTTAAATTAAAAAATCCTATCAAAGCTCCTGAGTCTGTTTCTACCATAATCACTGCAGAATCAATCTTCCACAAGGGAGTGTATTACCAAATTGGTGATGTTGTTTCTGTGATTGATGAACAAGATGGAAAGCCTTACTATGCTCAGATCAGGGGTTTTATCCAGGACCAATATTGTGAAAAGAGTGCAGCCCTGACATGGCTCGTTCCCACTCTCTCCAGCCCTAGAGACCAGTTTGATCCTGCATCCTATATCATAGGGCCAGAGGAAGATCTTCCAAGGAAGATGGAATACTTGGAATTTGTTTGCCATGCACCTTCTGAGTATTTCAAGTCACGGTCATCACCATTTCCTACAGTCCCCACCAGACCAGAGAAGGGCTACATATGGACTCATGTTGGACCTACTCCAGCAATAACTATTAAGGAAACAGTTGCCTACCATTTGTAGTTACAAAATTAAGACCAGGGCTGAGGATATAGCTCAGTGGTAGAGTACTTGCTTAGCATGTTTGAAGCCCTGGGTTTGATTCCCAGCATTCAAAAAAAAAAAAAAAAAAAAAATTAAAACTGGATTTCCAGTTTTCATCTATCATACTACTATGAGATATACATGTGTTCCTTTCATGAAATTTTTACATGGAAAAATGACAAAGTTTTTTCCCCTAAATACCCAGTAATCATTAGCTTGTTTATTACCTATTACTTAGAAAATTACAAGGGATAGAAAATAATGAAATATATTTGAAGGTAAATATTACATTTTGTATGTATATCCTCCCAGGCAAAGGCTACACAGTTTCCTGGGAGACCATTAGTAACAGGTATGACTATTTTTCTTCATAATTTATTGTTAGTAGCTCATAAAATGAATTCTATTTTTATATAAGTAGTAGTTAAGTTTTAGGTTTCTGATCAAGAGCTTAAATGTATCTGTGATCCATCAATTGTATGTGTCATAAAGCCACACAAAACGTATTTCCTCATCAAGAAAATGCTGTGACAGACTTCGGACAGCATTAACTGTAAGGAGTGATTCCTAGATGATTTTATTAGCCCAGACTTTTTTTAAATTTTATGTGATTTTTTTGTAGCAAATGGTTTTTTGAAACCATTCAGTTGTTCTCAATAGAGCTGCTCTTCACTGTCTCATCTACCTTCTCTGTCAAACAGAGACTTAAGGTCAAACCATAGACTGCAGTGCAGATGTCACCTTCACTAGAGCACCCAGAAAACCTGTGCTGCTTGGGCAGTCATAAAAGTGATTGGTAGGCCATTAAATGTCTACCCCAGCTTAAGCCATCTGCCATGGACTCCTAATAGCATGCTTTGGAAGGTCTGCTGTGTATGCTTCAAGTGCAAATCAGTTAAGTAAGGGAGTGACAAATGTTGGGGGTGGGGGGGAAATGCTTATCTCCTCTACCCTGATTTGATCATAATGATTGTAACTGTGGCACCTCTCACCCTTACCCTTTTTCTATACAATTACTGTTTTATGTTGAGAACAGGCACTGTAGATGGCTCTATGCATATGGTCATCTCTCTGTTCGCAAAAGTTACAGTAAAATTGATTGTAAATAACATTGAAAATAGTTTTCTAAATGCTGGTAGTCAAAACTTTTGGATTAAAATGTATTTTTCACAAAAAAAAAAAATTCTGTAACCTTAATACCACCTTCAAGGTCACTTTGGGCACATAACATAGCCTAGTTACAGACATGATGCCCAGAGGCAAAGACCTTGGAAGCCAGGATTCTGCCTACCACAAGCATTCCACCCTAAACTAGTAAACTTATTCTCACGTATACCAAACAAGTAAGGACCTACAGGAAACCAAACCAAATCATGATGATTAAATGTATTCAAACATGGGACATAAAATAGAGGAAAAAGTGGGATAATATATGTTTTCAAGTTATTTAAGAGCATTTATCTTAGCTAGATTTTTAGCAGAGATATTGTGGCAAAAGGTAAGGTTAAACTTAATTGCAAAAACCAAGATCCTAGATATTCTCAGAGATCCATATGTTTTATGTAGCTGATATCCAAATGCAAATGTTGATGTCCCATTGTGCCTTAGAAATTGTTGACCCATATTCACAAAGTGAGATCATACATACAACACTGTGCAGAAGTAGAGAACCAATTATGTTTGCTATCTTTTGAATTTTGTTAAATGTTTGAGGGTGCCAAGATCAAAGAATAGGGGAACCTAGAACTCACCTACTTCTCCCAAAAATGAACCAAAGGGGAAGATGTACAGCTGCATTTTGAGGTGAATTAGCATGTGAGAACACTAAAACTCAACAGCAGAAAAATGGAAACATTGTAAGATTCAGATACCTGGGACAACAGCAGAAGAAATAACATATACTAGCCCATGACACTCCTGCTCCAGCGCTGGGGGAGGGGGAGTCTTTCTTCTGCAGGAATAAGGCTCAAAAGACAGTCCCAGCAAAAAGTCAGCACAGATGATGGCAATGCAGCTATCAGAAAATTTTAACCCTTACATGCTTGCAATGAGATAAGTAACTTAAAATGTATAGCAGCCTTGCTTTGGAAAAGGATTTTATATCAGCTCGCAGCAAACTCTGAGGTTGCTATATAGTCAGGACCATCTTGAGAAGGGACATATTTTCTGAATTTAGACTGTTCTGGAGGCCAGAAACCCCTGCATATTTACATTTTTAAAACCCACCACCACCATCACCACCACAGGAGACTTTCCAGGGTATTCTCTCAGTGAGTAACTGCTTTATGAACCAAACCTGTCTCAGGAGTGACTTGGACTTAAACGTGCCCAGTCTGAGGCACTATTGGGAAGAGCTGCTACAACACAGATAGAAACAGAAGGTGCCAATCTAAAAAAACTGGGAAGATTGTCCTCATGATAGGGCATGGCCAGTTGCATGCAAGTTTACATTAGTGCCAGGACTCAACTGCAGGCACCCATGGAATTCCCTCCACTCCTCTTCCCAGCATAACACAGGGGCAACTGTCACCAACCTGGTGTGGAAAGAACTCTGTGGTCACATTGATGCTCCTCACCTAGAGGCAGGTAGGAGTAGTCTCAAGCAATGCCTCAGTTCTGACTGTCATCCCTTCTCAAGAGTTCAAATGGTCCTAAGACAGCCTGTGCCAGCCATGTTTCACACTTGCTCATTGCAGCAAGAATTTCAGCTGACAGGAAATTTGCCCAGCTCCAGATGCAACCCATTCCTGCTTGATTCCTGGCACGTACTATATAGTCGAAATGGAGGTGGGGGAGAATCCTGAACTTCAGCCCCCATTTCTAAGACATACAGGATCCTGAGGTCTTGCTCCTGGGTATACATGCCCACATGGTAGAAGAGAGGAACATGGTAACTATTTCTACAACCACAACAAATGTGGTTTCCAGCAGTGACCACACTCATACCTTGTCTGATCATGCACTGCTGATAAGACTTCTTGTGTGCACCCTAGAGGTACTGTGATGACTGTCCCAACTTTCTCTCCTGTCACATAGGCTCACACCATTATCTAATTAGAAGGTGTAATTCAGACTTCTTACCACCACTGGTGCAATATCAACAGTTCCTAAGGAAGCCCCCAATTTCTAGAGGTCATCATTCCCTTTTTAGAAGTAGCCACACTGGTAAAAGTCAAACAATCTCCTCCCTATATCACACCTCTCTGTACTGCTGGAGTGTCATCACTCTTGCATGACCTGCAAAGATGTTGGGTCTCTCCATCATTGATAAGGTTTACACTGTACTCACATTCATTAATCATAGCCAAAGAACTAGTGGTAGATTATCCTATAGTGGCTAACTGGAAATAAATTTAACATTGCATAACAAACCAATAAACAAAGAAACATCTTCAGGGTGTAACTAAGAAAACAATCCTATAAATATTTGTAGATAGATCTAATGCATAGATGTGGAAATATTAACATAGAAATGCAAGAAATATTTAAAAAGGTAATATGCTTCCTCCTAAAAACATAATCTAAAATGTTAGATTTTTTTAAAAGAAAAACCAAAATGCATAAAATCCCTAATAAATAATCTAAAATAATTATTTTTAAACATTTTAATGAGAATTTTGATAAACTGTTAAATGAAGTTAGAAATACAATGCAAATATGTAATGATATTGAGAAAAAACAAATAAAATATTAGAAATGAAGAATCATTAAAGAATTTTGTTTAAAAAGATCAGTAGAAAGCTTTAACAGACTAGATCATGTGGAAGATAGAATCTCAGAGCTTGAAGATAGGTCTTTATTTTTTCTGAGATGCCCTACTAAGTAAACTTTTACAATATATGGTAATGTGATTTATTGTGACATATTTGTACATGATCATAAAATAATTTGATGTTTCACTCACCAGTATCTCTGCTTTTGCTCTTCTCTCCCTCTGATCTAATCTTCATTCTACTGGTCTCCTTTCTATTTTTATGGACTGCTTTTTAAAATCTCTCTCTCTCT
This sequence comes from Marmota monax, assembly GCF_021218885.2. Classification (NCBI taxonomy): domain Eukaryota; kingdom Metazoa; phylum Chordata; class Mammalia; order Rodentia; family Sciuridae; genus Marmota; species Marmota monax. The sequence continues at coordinate 31,913 of NW_026693126.1, read as the reverse complement.
AGATTCCACATATGGAAGAGAACATATGACCACTGACTTTCTGAATCTGGTTTATTTTATTCAACGTGATGATATCCAATTCCATCCACCTTCCTGCAAATGACATAATTTCATTCTTCTTTATGGCTGAATAAAACTCAATTGTGTCTACATACCACATTTCCTTTTTCAGCTCATCTGTTGGCAAACATGTAGGTTGGTTGCATAATTTGGTTATTGTGAGTCACACTGCTATAAACATGGGTATGCACATATAACTGTAGTATGCTGAGTTTAATTCTTTTGGAAAAATACTAAGGAATGGTATAACTGGGTCATATAGAAATTCAATTCCTAGTCTTTTGAGTAACATCCAAACTAATTTCTATACTGATTGTATCAATACACAATTCCACCAATAGTGGATAAGTGTTCACTTTTCTCCACACCCTTACCAGCATTAATTATTTGTATTCTTGGTGATCGTTCTATTTGTTATGAGATGAAATACCAATGTAGTTTTGATTTTATTTTCACGATCTTTAAAGATGTTAAATAATTTGCCCCATTGTTGATTGGTTTATTTATTTATTTTTGTTTAGTTTTGTGTTACATTTGACTTTTTATATATTCTGGATATTGATCCTTTTTCAGAAGAGTATCTTAAAAGATTTTCTCCCATTCTGTATGTTCTTTTTTCACATTTTAATTGTTTCTTTTGTGTGCTGAAGCTTTTTAATTTAATGGCATCACATTCATTAATGCTTTGCATTATTTTCTCTAATAGGAGACCTATTGAGGAAGTCATTGCCTAAGCATATTGTTGGAGGGTTGTCTTATGTTTTCTTCTAGCAGTTGCAAATTTCTGGAATAACACCTAGTACTTTGACCCACTATGAGTTGAACAGTGTGAAAAATAAGATCTAGTTTCATTCTTCTACATATGAATACCAATTTTCCTCAACATTTTTGGTAACTTTCTCCAACATATGTTTTTTGTACCTTTGTCAAATATCACATTACTGTATCTGTATACAGTAATATTCAAAGCCAACAGAAAACTAAAGCAAGCAACAATAGCTATATTACTGTATCTGTGTGGGTTTAGCTGTGTAGAACACAGTTTTTTCAAAATAACACAATGGGAAAAATCAATAAAAGAAAAATAATAAAAGAAGATGGAGACAGAAGCAAAGATTTTTGGAACATCATTGAATAATCCCACATCTGAATCGTTAGCATATGTGAGAGTGATGAAATAAAGGTTAAGATCACAGAAAAACTATTCAATGAAAACATAGCAAGAAACTTTCCTAAGCTTGTGGAATGTATTGATATTCATGATAAAAAGGCTAATAGAACCTCAAGTAGATACACCAAGAAAAAATCTTCACACGGCATACAGTAATACTGTCAAAAGCTCAGGACAAAGAAAGAATTTTAAAATTATTTTTAAAACTCTCTCCTTTGCAAGACAGAAACACCAATTCATATTTCCAATTCATAGTTAAGTTGAACCCCTTAGACCAACAGTAGATTTCTCGGTAGAAAGCTATAGGCCAGGAGGGAATAGAATGGTGCATTACAAGACCTGAAAGAAAATAATTGTCAACCAAAATTGCTGTAGTAGCAAGGCTACCCTTCAGAAAAGAAGGAGAAGTAAAAAAATTAGCAATGATTGAGGAAATTCATGAACACCATTTGAGTTTTGTGAAAGATTCTTAAGGGAATCCTATATCCAGAAGTAAAAGAAAGATAACTGCCATTATGATAGCACATGAAGGTATGATACTAGAAGAATAAATACACAAAGGAAAAATGGAAAAGAATAAAATATTATCACAACAATAAACTGTCAAGCCACAAATATGAATAAGGAAAAAATAAAGGATATTCAAGACAACTAGAAGAAGATCAACAAAATGACAAAGTACGTAACTTTCAATAGTAATTTTGAGTGTAAATTGGCTAAATTCTCCAATTAAAAATACAGATGGACTGAATAGATTTAAAAACAATAACCAAAATTATGCTATATACAAGTTGCTTCACTAAAAAAGACACAAACAGATTGAATGTTAAAGGATATAAAATAATACTCCAAGCTAACAGAAAACTAAAGCAAGGAGGAGTAGCTGTATTTACACCTAAAAAAAAAAAAAAAAAAAAAAAAAAACTCTCTCCTTTTTTTTTTTTTTTGGCAGTGCTGGGGATTGAACCCATGGCCTTGTGCATGATGTGAGGCAAGCACTGTACCAACTGAGCTGCATCCCCAGTCCCTGAAAAGAAGTCTCTAGGACAAAAATGGTGGAGAGAGAGAGAGAGAGAGAGAGAGAGAGAGAGAGAGAGAGAGAGAGAAGAAGAAGAAGAAGAAGAAGAAGAAGAAGAAGAAGAAGAAGAGGAGGAGGAGGAGGAAGAGGAAGAAGAAGAAGAAGAAGAAGAAGAAGAAGAAGAAGAAGAAGAAGAAGAAGAAGAAGAAGAAGAAGAAGAAGAAGAAGAAGATCACTTCAAGGGATCAATTAATCAGGAAAATGTAGTGATTGTAAATGTATGCATATCTCATTTTCTAGCACAAGATTTTTAAAAATATGCAGACACTATTAGACCTCAAGAGAGAGACAGGCTCCAACTCAATAATAATGGAGTTTTCTAATATCCTCTTGTTATCAAAGGGAATATCATCTAGACAATAAATCAACAAAGAAACATTACAATTAAACTATATTATAATCAAACAAATATAAAAGACATTTATAGAACATTGTATCTAACATCTAAAGAATGCAGTCTTGTTCTCAGTGGATAATAGAATAGACCCTATATTAGGCCATAGAAGTCTTACAAATTAAAAATATAATTTGTATCATATCCATATCTTCTGATTACAATGAAAGTAATTTAGAAGTTAATAACAAGAAAAATCTTAGATACTAGACAAATACACAGAGACTGAACAACATATTGAATGATAGGTGGGTCATTGAAGAAGCAAATGAGAAATTTTAAAATTCCTTGAAATAAATAAAAATGCAAGTTATTAACACTTGCTGGTAAGGAATATGCTGAAGAAAGATGGAAATTCACGGCTGATTTTGTACATTAAAAATGAAATAATTTCAAATAAACAACCTAATTATGTGTCTCAAGGCCTTAGAAAATAAATAGGGTTGCTTTCACCATTTGTCAGAGAATTTATTAATCACATAGAGAAAACTACTGATTTTGATATTGTATCCTGCTACATTACTAAATCTGTTTATCAGTTCTAAAAGACTTTTGATAAGGTCTTTGGATATTTCTATATATAGAATCCTCTCATCTGCAAAAGGAATACTTTTACACCTTCCTTTCTTACTTATAGATCTTTTATTTTTTTTTCTCCTGACTAATTGTTTTGACTAAATTTTCTAGTACTATATTTAATATGAGATATGAGAGTGGACACTCCTTTGTTACTGATCTTTGAAAGAGTGTTTTCTGTTTTTCCCCATTCAGAAGGTTGTTGTCTGAAATTTTGTTGTATATAGCCCTTATTATTTTGAAGAAAGATCATAATAGTTTTACAAAAAATAAAGTACATAAAGAAGTGAAAGTGCTCTACCATGAAAACAACCTCACATTGAAAAATAAAATTGAAGAAGACTTAAAAGGTGGAAAGACCTCACATGTTTATAGATAAGAATTAATGTTGTTAAAAAGCCTACTAATTAATATAGTACTAAGAGTGTTCTGCAGCTTCAATGCAATTCCCATCAAAATACCAATGACATCCTTCACATAACTAGGAAAAGCAATCCTAAAATTCAAAGAAAAGCAAAAAATACCCCAAAGAGATCAATTTTATTCAAAAGAACAAATCTATGGGTATCGCAGTGCTTTATTGCAAGAATACTTCAAAAATAGTATTGTGCTAGGCACAGTTACAAACACCTGTAATTCCACTGACTCAGGAGACTGAGGCAGGAAGGTAGTAAGTTCAAATTCAGCCTCAGCAACTTAGCAAGATATTAAGCAACTCAGTGAGACTGTCTCTAAATAAAAACAAAACAAAAAAAAAAGTAAAAGTAGCAAAGGGCTCAGGACATAGATCAGTGTTTGAGGGTCCCTGAATTTAATCCCCAGTGCCAAAAAATGAAATAAAATAAAATAAAAGCATTGTATTAGCATAGGAAAGGATATAGACATAGACAGATGGAACAGAACAGAAATATCCATCTACAATCTGTTGATTCTCAAAAATGGTGCCAAATCACTCATTAGAGAGAAGACATCATCTTCAACAAATGGTGTTGGATAAACTGGATATTCACATGCAAATGATTGAAGCTGGACCCCTCTATCTCTTGTACAAAAATCAAGTCAAAATGGATCAAACATCTTTTTTGTTTAGTATATGGTAGATATACATAAATAGTGGGGTTTGTTTTTATATGTTTATAAGTGCATATGACATATTTTTTTCCATTTCAATCCCCAGTACTATTCTCTTCTATCCCTCCTTCCTCCCCTCATTTTAATATAAAACATATCCAAACAGTTTTTTTTTTTAACTTGCAATTTTCCTTCACTATCCACAGGGGGATTTGTTCCAAGATTCATTGTGGATACTAAACTCTGACGATGCACATGCACCTCTCTAGAATGGTGTAAATTTGCATAAAACCTACAAACATCTCTTGTACACTTTAAAGAATCTGTAGGTTACATAATACAACCTAAATGCTATGGAAATAGTTGTTATACTTTATTGTTTAGGGAAAAACAACAAGATAGAAAGGTTGTACATGTTCAGTAGAGGTGAAACAATAGTACACTTATCCTTATAATACAAAAATAAGTCATGAGATGAGTAATGTTCAAATAATGAGCAATGGATAGAAACTGAAAATGTGTGAAGTGGCAGAGGCCACTGATAGGAATACCAACATATACCTTCATTTTCATAGATTTGCTGTACAAAATGCACTTGTGTGATGCACGGCACATCAAGTTCGTTTTTGGAACATTCTGGAAAACCATTTTCAAATATTTTTTATTCATGTTTTACTGAATGTATATTCAAACACACACACACATGTATATATACATATTCAACCATGAATATATGAACATACATATATACATATGTATATGTTTGTATATGTGTATGTGTGTGATATATATATATATCACACACATACACATATACATATACCAGGTAATACTCCCCCAAATATTATTTTAATCTATTTAGATAGCACCAGCAATATTCTGGTTTAACGACCAACTTGGGGGTGGGGAGGTGGGCTGTGATCCAGTTTATAGAGTTTACTGATTTCATTGGTTCAAATATGCCAATGTAACAGATTTTAAACCAGGAGTGGAACATGGCTGAACACTAAATTTGGAAGAGATGCACAATACTGTTACATGGTATTTTAACTATACAAACATGGCCAAGGATAAGTTTAATAGGTTTATTCTATCTATATATAAAATTGGAATACATTGTTATATATTCACGCATAAACATAGTAAAGTTTGACCAATTTTATTTCATATTTCTTGCCTTTTCCCTACTCTTCTCCCTTCTCTTGTTCCTTGCTTATACTCCATTTCTCTCCTAGTTTTGAGACATTCATTTTTTCTCTATTTTCTGCATATGAGGGAAAACATTCTCTTGCATTTCTGAGTCTAGCTTACTCAGCATGACATCCTCCAGTTCTACCTATTTATCAGAATGCCATAATTACGTTCTTCTTTATGGCTGAGTAAAACTCCATTGCGTATCTATATACCATGTATTTTTTATTTCTTCATCTATAGATGGGCACCTAGGCTGGTTGTATAATTTGACTATTGTTAATTGTGCTGCTATAAGCACTGGCATGCATGTATCACTAAAATATGTTGATTTTTGTTATTTTGGATAAATACCAAGGAAAGAGATCATTGGTTCCATTTCTAGCCTTTGAAGAATCTCAAAACTACTTTTCAGAGTGGTTGTACTAATTTGCAGTTCTACCAACAGTGCATAACTGTACATTTTCCCCCATATAGCAGCAATTATCATTAATTGTATCCTTTTTTTACTTATAAATATGGTATTCTTTTGGAGGGTGTGCCAGGGATTGAACTCAGGGGTACTCAACCTCTGAGCCACATCCCTAGCCCTCCTCCTTTTTTTGCATTTTATTTACAGACAAGGTCTCACTGAGTTGCTTAGCACCTTGCTGTTGATGATGGTGGCTTTGAATTTGGAATCCTCCTACCTCAGCCTCCTGAGCCACTGGGATTACAGGCATGCTGCACTGTGCCTAGCAAATATTATATCCTGGATGATAGTCATTTCACCTGTGTTGAGATGAAATATCAGTGTAGTTTTGATTTGTATCTCCCTGATTGCTAAAGATGTTGAACACATTTTTTTTTAATAGATTTGCTGGCCATTTGTTTTTCTTTTTTTTCTTTTCTTTTCTTTTTTTTTTTTTTGAGAAATGTCTAAATGGATATTTTTCATGTTTGTTTAGTGGATTATTAGTTTTTATGGTGTTAAGTTGTTGAGTTCTTTATATATTCTGGTGATTAATCATTTTTAGAAGAGTAGCTGGCAATTTTTTTCTAACCTCCTGTAGTCTCTCTCATCACCCTCACTTCTTTTCTGTGCAGAAGCTTTTTAATTTAATGCTATTCTACTTATTGATTCTTGACCTTGTTTATTGAGCTTTAGGAGTCCTATTAAAGAAGTAAGCACCTTCAGCAATGTGTTGTAGTGTTGTCTTTTTATTTTTCTTCAAGCAGTTTCACTGTTTCTGGTCTAATTCTTAGGTCTTTGATTTACCTTGAATTGATTTGTGCAGAGCAAAAGATAGGAATCTAGTTTCATTCTTCTACAAATGGTTTTCCAGTGTTTGCAAGACCATTTGTTAAAAAGACTATTGTTTTTTTTCTCCATCATATGCTTTTGGCACCTTTGTCTTGGATCAGGTGACTGCATGTATGTGGATTTATCTCTAACTCTTATTATATTCCACTAGTCTTCATTTATTTTCTTATGCCAATGACATGCTGATATTGTTACTACAGCTCTGTAGTGTAATTATAGATAAGAGATTGTGATGCTTCCAACCTTTACTTTATTGGTTAGGATTCCTTTGTCTATTCTGGGTCTTTTACATATAAATTTTAGGACTGTTTTTTTTTTTTTTTTCCAGTTCTGTGAAAAATACCATTGGTATTTTGATAGGGATTACATTGAATTTGTAGGTCACTTTGGTGACCTGGATATTTTGATATTAATTCTACCTATCCATAAACATGGTATGTCTATTCATATTATAAGGTCTTCTTCAATTTCTTTCCTGAGGATTTTATAATTTTTATTGTACATGTTTTTCACATTCTTGATTGGATTTTTTCATTTTATTTCATTTTAAAGTTATTGTAAATAGAATAGTTTACTTATTTTTTTCTTGGAAGATTCATTTTTGGAGATAAGGAATTTGTTAATTTTTCTATGTTGATCTCCTACCCTGCTACTTCACTGCATTTGATTATCAAATCCAAAAGACTTCTGGTGAAGTTTATTTGGTCCTCAAGGTATAAAATAATGTCATCAGCAAACAGAAAATTTGACTTCTTTTTCTATTTGTACCTCTTTAATTTATTTCTCTTATCTAATTGCTCTGGATAAAGTTTCAAGAGATATATTGAATAGGAGTATAGAAATTCCTTGTATTTTTCCTAATTTTAGAGAAAAAAATTTTCTTTTTTCTTTCTTTTCTTTTTTTAAATATGAATTGGCTTTGGGTTTTTAGTATATAGTCTTTAAGATATTGAGGTACATTTCTCCTATCTCTTCTATTTCAGTATTTTTAATATTAATGTTGGATTCTGTCAAAGGATTTTTCTGCATCTATTGAGATGATCATGTTATTTTTGTCCTTTCTTTTTTGTGGTGAATTACACTGAAGTACATAAATATCATCATCCTTTCATCCATTGGATGAATCCAACTAGTTCATTATGTCCAATCTTCTTAATGTGTTTCAGAATATAATGGTTTACTAATATCTTATTAAGGATTTTTGCATCTATGTTTATCAGAGATATCAGTGTTGCATTTTTCTTTCCTTGGTGTATTGTTGTTTATTTTTGATACTAGGATTATAATGGCTTCATAAAATGAGTTTGAGAGTGTTACATCCATTTTTATTTCCTGGAATAAATTGAGGAGGATTGTTGTTCTTCTTTAAAAGTCTGCTAGATCTCAACTGAGAATCCATCTGGCTAAGGCATTTTGTTGTTGTTGGCAGATTTCTTATTGAAGCTTCAATCTCATTGCTAGATATTAGTCTGTTTAGGCTTTCTATATTCACTTGGTTCAATTTGTATCAGTCACATGTGTTTACAAATTTGTCAGTGTTTTCTAGATTTTCCAATATTGAAATATAACTTTTCAAAATAGTCCTTAATGATCCTCTGTATTTCAGAAATATTTCAGTGATATCTCTTTTTACTTCTGATTTTATTGATTTGGGTCTCATGTATCATTTATTTGGTTAGTTTGGCTAGGGGTTCATCCATCTTATTTATCTTTTAAATGAACCAAATCTTCATCATATTGATCTTTTATATGTTTTTATTCTCTATTTTATTAATTTTGGCTCTGATCTTGTTTTCTGTCTTTTTTCTGGTATTGAACAGAGGTACAGCAGGACAGGGGCAGCAAGTGATTTCTATAAAGAACGAGGAGGAGAAATTGCTTAAAGGAATAAAATTAATAATAAAAGAGAAAACTAGAGGACAAGTGAACTTGACTATTGAAAGAGGAAGAGAGGAGAGAAGAAGTAACAAGAGATCAAAATCAAGAGCAAAAAAAAAAAAAGAACAAAAAGTCAAATCAAAAAACATAATCAAAATACCTCACCCCAATGATGTCTAAACAAGTTGAAATAAACAGTTGAGGGGAAAAATTTAAAAAATAAGAATAGGCAAAAGTGATGAAAATTCCTGCTTCTGAAAAGATGGTGGAATAGAGAGGTTACTTCCCTGCTGAATCTGTGGCATAAAACCAAGAAAAGCAGACATGCAGCTTTTCAGCAAGGTGGGTAAATGGACAAGAATTAGGGCAGAATTTACTGGAATTTAATAATGTAAAATCAAAACAGATCAAGGACTCAGAAGATCAAATATAATAAAATAATAGGAAAAAAATCTCAGCCCAAATCCATGCAGCAACTGCAGGCACAAGCCAAAACAATTCCTCTGTGAACAAAGTAAAGCAATAAGGTAATTAGAGGAACACCCATTCTTGGAAGGACTATACCCTAGAGTGAAAAAAAAAATGTTGCAGTCTCTTCTCATGGTGTGCTGAAGTCAGTAGAAGGAACAATTTTTCAGCTTCAATGCAGGGCCAAACAGCTGGGGGAGCAGATTTCTGGCAGACAAAATTCTGGCTCAGAAAATAAGCTGGGATAACCCACACTGCAAGATGGAGAGTGTGCCTAAGTGATCAGGAGAAAATCAAGTATGGAGCAAGTTTACACACAGAAATACTGGTCATGGAAATCCAACTAGGTTCTCCCTCCACTTCCAATCCAGCTGCTTGCAGAACCAGCTGGGAGAGAAGGAACTTGAAAGGGTTGAATTCAGAGACTCAATCAGTGACCAGCAATGTGGGGTCTGCAGGCAATTAGTGGGCTAAGAGCCGGCTTCTACCACATGAGTGGAACCCAAATGAGATTCCTGGGGTGCAGTTTTAAAGTGTGGACCAGCAGATTTTAAATCTACAGACCAATTGGCATTTAGCAGAAAGAATGGAGCATACCTAAGCCTACATTCCACCTCCAGCAGTTCCATTTCTAAGACTAACCCTCTCATCCTCACAACCCACCCACCCTGAGAGTGGAGTTAGCATCATACTCCAGATATCCCCAACTAACTACTGAGAAGAGAAGCTGAGAAACTTTTGAACTCCAAAGGAAACAATTGTTCAATTGTTCATTGAGATCCCTTATATTTTCTTTTTCACTTTTCTCTCACATTTCTACAATTTTTGAAACCTATTATTCTCATGCATTAATTTATTAAAGAATGGAGTGTCTGAATAGTATATTTTAATTTTGATTTGTGTTCTTTATTTTTCTATTTTTAATTTTTAAATATTTTTACTTTACATATATATTTTTCTCACTTATCTGTTTCTCTTGATTTACTATTTTTTTCTTGAACATCACCATTGATTATTCCCTCTTTCTCTCTTCCTATATTTTTGTTGCTTCTACATTCTTTCATTTTTCTTATAAACATCACAACCTACAGAACTTCTGTTCTCTCTTTGTCCACCATCTGAAATTGTAAACTCCTTTGCAAACTTACTGTTAATTTTATAGGAAATAAGTGAACACATCATTTCTGTATATTAAGACAAAACTGTAGACACCGTAGTAGGAACTATTTGGTTCAAGGCTACATTTTTTTTTTGCATTGGTTGATGTTATTATTTGTCTACCCCTAAAGAGTGAGGTCCTGGAAACGTTTAGGACACTGTATGTCTACAGTGTAGAAATTGTACTACCTATCATCCACACTTTTATATAGATAGACACATAAACAACATGGAAAAAATTACTCCAAATAAACCAAAATACAACAATAACATAATCCATTGCCACTACAATGGAAGAAATGTCAGAGAAGGAGATTAGAATTAACATAGTAAAATTGATCTGCAAAGTAAAGGACAATGTAAGAAGTGAAATCAGAGATAAAATTCAGGAGGTGAAAGATGACTTCAATAAAGAGAGATTCAGAGAAACAATCAAGCAGAAATACTAAAAATGAAAGGAACAACAAGCCAATTATAATTTTAATGGAATGTATCACCAATAGAGTAGACCACTTGGAAGACAGAATTTCAGAAAATGAAAACAAAATATATAATCTTGAAAATAAAGTTGATGATGGAGAGAAGATTTTAAGAGACCATTAATAAAAAATTCCAAGAAATATGGGATAACCTGAAAGGACCAAATTTAAAATTTATCAAACTACATGAAAGCTTGGAGATACAAATGAAACAAATGCACAATCTTTTCAATGATATAATATCAGAAAAATTTTCCAAAACTAAAGAAAAAATGGAAAATCAAATAAAGGAGACTTAGACCTGAAATACACAAAATTGCAACAGATCCACACCAAGGCACATTATTACGAAAATGCCTAAGAGAGAACAAAAATAGAATTTTAAGGGCTACTAGAGAAAAATTATAGGTCACATATAGAGGAAAAACAATCTAAATCTCAGTTGATTTTTCAACCCACTCAAAGCTGGAAGTTCTTGAAAAAATATATACCAAGTTCTGAAAGAAAAGGGATGTCAACCAAAAATTCTATACCTAGCAAAATTAAGCTTCAGATTTGAAGATGAAACAAAACCTTCTGTGACAAATAAGGTAGACATTCATACCTAGAAGGCCTGGACTACACAATATTCTAAACAAAATATTTCATGAAAATCAGATTTTAAAAGTGATAACCAATAATGAGAGTAACTACTTTAAAGGAATAGTCAATCAAAGGAGAAACTAATTCAAATTAAAAACCAGAAATAAATCAAAATGACTGGGAATACAAATACAATAATAACTTTGAATGAAAATGGCCTAAATTCATCAATTAAAAGAAATAGATTGCCAGATTTGATATAAAAATAAGACCCCAAGAATATTGTGTTTCCAATACACTTACCTCATAGGCAAAGACATCCACAGACTGAAGGTGAAAGATGGGAAAACACATATCACTCACATGGATCTCATAAACAAGCAAGGGTTTCTATCCTCATATCAGATAAAGCAGAATACAAGCAAAAGTTATTCTGAGGAAGAAAGAAGGACATTTCATACTGTTTAAAGAAATTATACTCCAAGAAGACATAATAATCATAAATATCTATTCCCCAAACAATGGGGCATATACATATACACATATCAAACAAACCTTTCTCAATTTCAAGAATCAAATAGACCACAATGCAATAATACTGCATGACTTTAACACACCTCTTTCTCCACTGGATAGATAGTCCAAACAAAAACTAAACAAAAAAGCCAAAGAAGTTAATAATACAATGATTTAGACTTAACAGACATATATAGAATATTTTATCCATCGATGATCAAATACACTTTCTTCTCAGCAGCACATGGATCCTTGTCTAAAAGTACCCTTCTCTACAATAGACTAAATCTTACACCACAAAGCCAAAAAAAAGTATGTATATGTATATAGAGATAATACCTTGCATTCTATCAGATCATAATGCAATGAACCTAGAAATCAGTGATAAAATAAAAAGTAGAAGCTATTCTAACACATGGAGACTAAGTAATATGATATTGGATAGCCCATGGATAGCAGAAAAAATCAAGGATAAAATTAGAAAATACTTAGAAGTAAATGAGAATAGCAGCAGAACATATCTAAACCCCTAGAATAGTATGACGGCAGTTCTAAGAGGAAAGTTCATTGCATTGAGCTCATTCATTAAAAGAATTAGAAAATAACCAAATAAATAACCAAATATTACCTTTCAAAGCCCTAGAAAAAGAAGAACAAATCAACAACAAAAGCAGTACAAGACATGAAATAAGATGAGAGCTGAAATCAGTGAAATGAAAACAAAAGAAACAATTCAAAAAATCAACAAAACAAAAAGTTTGTATTTAGAAAAAATAAATAAATTGATAAACCCTAAGCCATGCTAATGAAGAGAATGTGAGAGAAAAACTCAAATTACTAAAATTTGTGTTGGCAAAGAAAATATCACAGTGGACATTACTGAAATAGGATAATCAGAAATTATTTTGCAAATTTATACCCCAATAAAATAGAAAATCTGGAAGGCATCAACAAATTTCTAGAGACATCTACCTGAACTGAATCAGGAGGACATACACAATTTAAGCAGGTCATTGTCAAGCAATGAAATAGAAGACACCATCAAAAGCCTACCAACTAAGAAAGTCCAGGACCAGAGAGATTCTCAGTCAAACCTTCAAAGAAGAACTAACACAAATTACTCAAATTATTCCATGACTTAGAAAATGAAGGAATACTTCCAAACTCATTCTGTGAAGGGAGCATTACCCTGATACTGAAACTTGAAAAAGATACATCAAGAAAAGTAAATTTCATACCAATATCCTTGTTGAACATGGATGCAAAAAATATTTTTTTAAATCCTGGCAAAGTACATACAAAAATATAATAAAGAGCTAGTATATTATGATGAAGTGGGGTTCATCCAAGGAATGCAAGCTTGTTTCAACATATGGAAATCAATAAATTAAAATCATCACATCAAAAGACTTAAAGACAAGAATCGCATGATTATATCAATAGATGCAGAAAAAGCATTCAACAAAATATAGCATCCATTAATGTTCCAAAACCTAGAAAAACTAGGGATACAACCTATTTCAACATTGTAAAAGGTATATATGCTAAACCCAAGGGAAACATGATTCTAAATGATGAAAAAAATGAAAACATTCCCTCTAAGAACTGAAGCAAGACAAGGGTACCCTCATTTACCACTTCTATACAATCTTGTCCTTGAAAATCTAGCCAGAGCAATTAGATAGATGAAAGAATGTAAATAGATTCAAATAGGAAAAGGAAATCTCAAACTATCCCTACTTCCCAATGACATAATTCTATATTTCAAAGACCCAAAAATTTCTACCAGAAAACTTCTAGAACTCATAAATGAGTTCCTTTAAGTAGCAGGATATAAAATTAACACCCACGAATCAACTGCATTCATATACATCAGTGATGAATCCATTAAAAGAGAAATTAGGTAAACTATTCCACTCACCATAGTCTCAAAAAAAATGGGAATCAGTCTAACAAAACAGGTTAAAGACCTCTACAATGAAAACTATATAACACTAAAGAAAGAAATTGAAAAAGACTTTAGATGATGAAAAGATCTCCCATGCTTTTGGATAGGCAGAATTAACATTGTTAAAATGGTCATACTATTAAAAGTGCTATACATATTTAATGCAATTCTTATTAAAATCTCAATTACATTATTCATGGAAACAGAAAAAGCCATCATGAAATTCATTTGTAAAAATTAGAGACCCAGAATAGCCAAAGCAATCCTTAGCAAGAATAGTGACACAGAAGGCATCACAATACCAGATCTTAAAATATACTACAGAGCTATAGTAATGAAAATGGCCTGCTATTGGCAACAAAACAGACATGTATATCAATGGTACAGAACAGAAAACACAGAGAAACTCACATAAATACAGTTATCTCATATAAGTAAAAAATGCCATAAACATACATTGGAGAAAAAAAAGCCTGTTCAACAAATGGTGCTCAGAAAACTGGAAATCCATATGTGGCAAAATGACATTAAACCACTATCTCTCACCATACACAAACCTTGACTCAAAGTAGATCAAGGACTTAGGTATTAGAACAGATGCCCTGTGCCTAACAGAAGAAAAAGTAGGCCCAAATCTACATCATGTTGGCTTAGAAATTTACTTCCTTAATAAGACTCCTAAAGTGCAGGAAGTAAAATAAAAAATCAATAAATAGGATAGTTTTGAACTAAAAAGCTTCTTCACAGCAAAGGAAACAATCAAGATGAACAGAGAACCTACAAAATAGAAGAAATTTTTTGCCACCTGCACCTCAGGTAGAGCATTAAACTTCATTATATGTAAATAACTCAAAAAACTTAGTACCTAAAATATATAGCCCAATCAATAAGTGGGCTAAGAAATTGAAGAAACACTTCAGATAAGAAGAAATACAATAAGTCTATAAATGTATGAAAAAATGTTCAACATTTTTATCGATTAGAGAATTGCAACTTAAAAATACACCGAGATTTCATCTCACTTCGTTTCTTACTCCAATATTAAGTATTCCGCAAGAAACATTTCCTCAAATTAAATAATCTCCCTTATTTCTATAGGTTTTTAAAAATATATTTATTTTTTAGTTTTAGGTGGGCACAATATCCTTATTTTACATTTATGTGGAGCTGAGGATGGAATCCAGTGCCTTGTCCAGGCTAGGCAAGCACTCTACCACTGAGCCACAACCCCAGCCCTCTAAAGGGTTTTGAAATTTGCAGATCTAATTTCTATTACCTGCCATAGAAGCTAATAGGCATTAATTAAATACTAATGAATCAATGAATGAATTCCATTGATCCCTTAATGGACCTACAAAGTAAACAGAAGAGATATTAATATTGGATGTCATTATTCCATTTCACATATGTGAAATTAGAGGTTCAGAGTTACACCTTGCTTAAACTCTTGCAGCAATAAATGGCACAGCCAGAATTCAGCTTAAGTCTTGGGATTCCCAAATCAATGCATTTTTTACCGCTGTTTCTGATTATAGGAAAGACATGTTTTAAATTTCCAGTACTTGGAGAAGATTGTATTACTACAATTAGTTATCCACATGAGGGCTTGATGATGCTTCTAATTATGGTTTATTTGTGTATATCCTCTGTATAGTAACCTTTAGAATAAATTTAGTCTTAACTGTGAAATACTTCATTACTCAAGAAGTAAGGATGGAACAAAGCTATTGATCAAATCCGATGCCTACAAAGCAATACATTCAGTATGTATTAAATCTGTTATCTAAGTATACATGCTATCTTCTTAGCTAACATCTGTCTCTTACACTTCACCAAAATTATCAGTGAAACTATGACTAATAAAATTGGTTTAGAACCAAAATTCAATAAAAACAAAGTTAGTTATGTGTTTGTGAGAAAAAAAGCATACAGTTAGATCAATATGCAAATTGTGACCTTCAATGGTCTTCTCTGTCTTCTTTTAAGCCGTTAGTCTTACAAAAATTAACTTACTACCTAGAACTTCATTTTGTGAAGCCACTAGGACTTAGATTACTAGATTTTTAATTGTTTACATATCAGTGATATTGTGTGTGTGTGTGTGTGTGTGTGTACACATAAATTTCTTTCTTTGGCGGGGAGTCCTGTAGGAATATCAGAAACAGTAGAGGAGACAAATAAATATGTCTAACTTCAGTCAGCAAAAGTGTGGACCAATTTAGAAAATTAAGTTTACACCAACATTTTCTTAGCACCATGATTGGACATCATGTTTGATGTTGTGGGGGACTACAAATTAAGTAAGACGTTTTCTGGCCCTTAAAGAGTTTACAATCTAGTAGAATAGATAGTTATGTTTATAAATGGAGTGTGTGTTTGTTTTCAAATAGTGACTCAGATGAAAAGAACAGAATGGAAAACAGATGGAGAGATGTACTGAATACTTGGGAAGGCTTCACTAAGGAGATAGCATTTGATCAGATCTTGAAGAATGTGTAGAATTTTCACTGGAGGAAATGAGAAGTTTAGGCTAGGTGGAGGAATAACAAAAGCAAAGGCACAGAGGGCATCTTGTGACTGAGGATGAGTGGCACCCTCTATCATACGATCTACTATCCAAACATATAGAAAAACAGACCCTAGCCTTGTACCTTAGTTTCATGATGCTGAGCTAGTTAGCACAAGGTGTGCAAGATGGAGTCCTTAAAGTCATTCTTATGTTAATAACAGCTGTTAATAACTTACTTAGACAAAGGAGTGACAGCAGACCACATAAATACTTCACTAAACTCAAACTAATCATATTACCCACTTACCCTCCCTTGGGAATCTCAGAATGTGCTCCAGCACTCCTCCACGTGAGAGAAAGTGTGATGGAAGGAAAGTCCAAGTGGAAATAGACAAGGGTCTTCTTGATGGAGGGTAAAGGTCTTACTTTTCAAATTTCACAAAAACATATCACCATGTAAACACATTGCTAGAGGCTGAAGCTTCATTAGTGTTTTGCTAAGTCAGCTAGTTCATGACCTTCCACTAACCTCCTTTCTATGAATTCATGAGTGCTTTTTTCCAGAGATGCTTTTTAAACACCTGTTAAGTGATGAGAGTAGAATCCCCAGATGTTTCTGAAGATCTTAGAGCACAATTTGTAGTAAACAAAGACATCAGAGGCCAAAGGTAATAATCAGGAATGAAGCAGGCAGTGAATATTCAGCTGGGTATTTGCACTTGGGCTACTGAAAGGTTCAACTGGAGCAGGGTAGAAGACTGTTTACATTCTTATTAAGAGTGGACTGTGTAGGACAAAAAAAAAAAAGAGAGAGAGAGACTGTTTCTTCTATTTCTATTGCTTTTTTTCCCTTAGGCAGTCTGAAAAGAAAAAGCTTGTTTAATTCCCAGATAACTTGAAATTCTTTTTCTTGGCTCCTTTCCTTGGTTTAGTTTTCTCCATTATTTCCATTTTAAAAAAAGAAAATTTACATTTTCTAAGATTAATATTCTAAGGTCATTTTTCTTTCCATGCAATTATGTAATCTGGAATAAAGAACTTCCGTCTTTAATGCTATCAACTAACTGAGACCCTTTGTGTGTGTAGAAATGTTGCATTTTCAAAGAAATAATTATTTTTGTGGGCTTCCTGTTCACTGGCCAAGACAGCTTACAGAGTCTTTCTTCACTTTCTGTCTGTAGCCATAAACTGGCTTATGTTTCCTGTGTAGACGTGAGCAATCTAGGACAGTTACATGGGGTCCCATTTTGGGTGGCAAAAAGAAACCATAAAAAAAGTTCTTTGATTACATAAACATTTAATGATCACTTACTTGAGGCAGGTGCTATAATTAGCTTCTGGAAATTCAAATATAAAGAAAACACAGTTCTTGCCATCAAGAAACTCAGAATTAGATAGGGAGTGTAGCTCAGTGGTAGAACATGTGCTTAGCATGTGTGAGGCCCTGGATTTAATCCCCAGCAACAAACCAACAAAACTCCTTAGAATCTAATAGAAAGATGGACACAGTAACCTAACATAAATCCTTTTGAGGACAGAAATGCAAAGCATGAGGTCACTCTTACTAGCTTGGTAGACACAGGGAAGGTTTCACTGTGTCATCCAGGGCAGGTCTTGGGGGCCATGGGACTCTGAAACAAAAAAACAGTAAGAAAGCCTTTTTGGCAGAAAGAATAACATGTGTTATATGTTAAGGCAATTTGGGGGCACAAAGTGCCCAAAATGTGAAAGATGTAGTTTGATAGGGGCATGTGGTATGTTTGGGAGAATGGTTGGAGATGCAATTGGGAAGTTAGATTGAGACCAGATTATAGCTAAGAAGATCTGATATTATTCTGTATGAAATTATACAATGTAAAAGGCAGTGAAAATGTAAACTCAAAGATTATTTTTAAAGATTTCTTCATAGATGATCCATTTATAATAGAACTAAAATTTGGTCACTTAAACAATATAACCTGAATGATTCTTTTGGACTACAAATAAAACATTCTATTTCATGTTTTCAGATTTTCTGCAATTATTACAACTCTTATTAATTGTAGGCTTTATAGACCTTAGATACAAAACACAACATTCTCATGTCTTCCTCTAGGTTAGAGGAATAATTATAAGTATGGATTGTTACAGTAACAAAGAACAAGCTGGGAGTTTTAAAAAGGGGCAAGATTATTTTTTCAAACAAAAATCCCTCCCTTTGTGACTTTATTCACATTCTCTATTACATCAGGTGCCATTTGACAGATATAGTGAAATTACACCTTAATTTAGATAAAGTAAAGGATACATTTTCCTTTAGACCATAGACGAATATTTACAAGGAGATAGGAATTACTAATCTGTGATTCACCAATCAGCTATTTTCTCCCAGACCATACAGAGAACAAACTAAGTAAATACATCAAAAGTTTTTACTGACTATTAGTAATTAATAACTAGAGGTTATTAATTACCAGTGGGAGGGAAATAGACTAGCAACCTTTCTGTAGTCATGAAAAATTTGTAGGCTGTAAAACAAAAATGTCATGTCTTCCCTATCCTCTCCTTCCCCTCCTCTCTCCTCTTCTTTCTCTTCTCTCTCTTTCAGTTCTTAATATTGAACCCAAGACTTCACATGCTAGGCAAGCACTCTACCTCTAAGCATCATCCCCAGACCTTCTTCTCTTATTAAAAAAAGTTGAGTAAACATTTATACTGAATCTCACATTATTCTAGACCTTTTGAAATAAATTGCAAGAATTATAGCAGACTCTTTATCACCACCTTCCTCTTCCTCCTCTTCTCCCTCTTTTTTGGTACTGGGGATTAAACCTCATGGTGCTTTACCACTGAGCTACATTCTCATCCCCTTTTATTTTTTATTTAGAGATAGAGCCTCAATAAGTTGCTGAGGTTAGTCTTGAACTTGCAATTCTCCTATCTCAGTTTCCCAAGGTGCTGGTATTATACGCATGTGCTGTCACACCTGGACCATGAGTAGGTGTTTTATATAAATAAGACAGTTATCATAAATGATATCATAGGGTATATATCATTCTTTAATTTGTTTTTTACTCAGCAGTATATCTCAGACAACTTTCTGTGCTTAAAAAATCAGTCATTCTAAAATTGTAGTATGTATGTACCACAGTCCATTCAGCCATCTTCCTATGTTGAGTAACATTTTGGTCATTTCTAATAAGGAAATGGATTTTTAAAGGTTTAGAATGTGCAAAGGGTTGAAGTGAACTTTATCTGTTATACTTAACTCATTTTTTTTCTAATAAGGAGGGTGTGTTAATGTACTGTTTGTGCACTTAACACTTAAACAGTTTAATAAAACTTGTTTTGGGGTGACCATTTAACATTTGTACTTACTCCCATCACCTGTATGACATGCTAGTCTATCTGCTCTCTGTGATGTATATAGACTCTAGTCAACCAGTTTTTCCCTGGGTACTGGTGTCCATGGGGGCTGGAGCTATCCTTTATCCCAGTCTGTTTGACTGAAGCTACATTTTCTTTGCCTCCTTGCTGTTAGCCTCTGTTGTCATCAGTAAACAGAAGGAAAGGCATATATATATATATATATATATATATATAAAATTTATTTATATATGATTATTTATTTTATATGCATATATAATTATTTGTCTATATAGTTATATATAATTATTTATACATTTATCAATTATAATTAATTAGTTAAACAATTTTGTGATACTAGGGATTAAACCCAGGAATTACATCCCCAGCTCTTTTTATTTATTTTTTATTTTGAGGCAAGGTCTCGCTAAATTGTCAAGCCAGGCTTCAAACTTGCAATCCTCCTGCCTCAGCCTCCCGAGTCACTGAAATCACAAGCATGTGCCACTTTGCCCAGTGGGACATATTTTTAGTTCACTGTGGGTTTTCTAAATAGTTAATCTCAATTTAATGCTCTTATATAGTTATCTTATATTGAGCTAGTTCATCTTTTCTTGTTAAAGAAAAATTAAAGTAGCTCTTGTTTTACAAATTTCAGTTTTCAACATAAATTTCATATTTGATGGTTTTCATTTAGAAAAATTTGGCCTTTAAAGTATCGTTTGAACTCTTTTATTGGTAGAATAGTAAGGAAAGAACACTACCAACACTATAAACTCTAAATATAATCATCCCTTGGTATCCAAGGGGAATAGATTTTAAGGCCCCTATAGATCCCAAAATCTGAGGATGTCCAAGTCTCTTGAATAAAATGGCATAGTATTTGCATATAATGGACATATACACTCCTTTATACTTTAAGTCATCTATAGATGACTTATAATACCAAATACAATGCAAATGCTGTGTAAATAGGTGTTACACTGTATTGTTTAGGGAACAATGGTAATAAAAAAGTGTGTTTACATTCAGCATATTTTTTCCTGAATACTTTCAATTTTCAGTTGGTTGAATACATGGATAGAGAAACTGTGGACGTGGAGGGTCTACTGTAATAGAGTTGCAATTGCATCTTGTGGAGTCTCTTTTCATACTGTATTTTCAGTCATTTATTTTCCTGTTAGGTAAAACAATGAAGAGATGAAAAATAGTCATTTCAAACAAATTTAACATGTAGAAACATTTCTGGACTTGTCTGAGAAAATTTTCATGTTCCAGAAAAATGTGGTAGGCCTACCATTCTTGTTAAAAAAGAAATAGCAGCCAGTTCCTTTAATCTCACTTCATTTACTAAATTGAGGATAATTCATTAAAGTTGGAGTATATTTTCCAAGTAAAGATAAAATGATTGGCCTCTGTAAACAGAATTTTGGAACAAAATCATCTAAAAATTGTTTTCACAGTATTTCTAAGAACAAAAGCATAATAAATATTTTCATATTGAGGCAGACGTTTAGCAGAAAAAAAATTAAACACTTCAGAGAATCATCTCATCTCTTTGCTGTCTTAAGAGTTGTTTTGGAAATGGTTAAGTGACCATGCAGTGATGGAAAGTTGGCCTATAGTAAATCTGACAGTTTACTCCAGAGCTTTGCTTTCAAATATGCTCTTTAAGAACTGTGTTTGGTGTTTTTTCCCATAGTAAGAGCAGATTGCAAAAGACTTTTGAGTCTTGAAAAATATCCCTTTTGGTTTATGGTTGTGGGAATTTGCTGGGAATATTTTCATGACTTTCACATTTTTTTTTAGCAGAATGAATTGTTTTCCTTACCTTCTCATGCTATATTTGTAAGAAAAATAATAAGTAGATAGAAAGAAGGAAGGTACATGCAACAACTAACCTAGAAGAGAAATAACATGATCATTGAAATCTAAAAGGCAGGAAGGATTCAATCTTTGGGCTCACCTATAATTTGTGCACCATAAATGTAGAAGGAAGTCAGCAGGGACTTTTTAATGACAGTGCTGTCTATGACAGTATCATCAAGAAAGACATTGGCATAAATCATTGGCACTTTGCAAAGTGTCACTTCTGTCAACCTTCTAGTGATGTGATCTTTAGTCTTTCAAATCCATAGACTGGCATTTAGATCAGCTAAGCATCTCACATCCTGTCTTGCAATATTAAAAGCCCTTTTAGCCAATATTGTAATGCTGAAGTAATGCATGTTTTAAACTATTTTTAAGCAACTGACCTAATAACTAAGCTTTGCTCTTGGTATAGCTTGCAGAATTTCCTGTTTGCAAATGCAAATGAGGCCATTATTCATTTTAGGAAGTTCCCCAGGGAAAATAAAAGATAAATGAAGCAGTGGTGATTTTTATATAATTTCAAAGGATTTTATTAGTGAAGCTTTTATTTGCAGTTCAAAGGCAGTTTTACTTTTAATTCAAGAAAACTTTTTTTGTTAAAGTGATTGATTTTTAGTTGGATGAACTTTACAAAAACAGATATAGATAGGTGTGGTGGCACAGGCCTGTTATCCCAGAGATTCTGGAGGCTGAGGCAGGAGGATCACAAGTTCAAGGTCAGCCTCGGCAATCTAGCGAAGCCCTAAGCAATTTAGTGAGACCCTGTCTCAAAATAAAATGTAAAAAGAATTGGGGATGTGGCTCAGTGGTTAAGAACCCCTGGGTTTAATCCCTTGTACCAAATATAAATAGATAAATAAAAACAGAAATAATGACATTGATGAACAAAATTACTCTTAGCTAGATGAAATAAAATGAATCCATGTATGTACATAATAAGATGGAAATCTATATACTGTAATTTAATTTGAATGAATTCTTGCTCTCAACAGAATTGCTTCTTCCATTTATGGAGTTAAAGTACTGTAGAACTTGCCTTGGTGTTTAGAGATTCTGGAATTAAACTGAAAAAAAATTGTAGAGGCAGGAATATAGCTGATTTCATACCTCCTTATTATATTATCATCATTTTTTTTTCTGATTACAGTTCTTTGAGAAAACTTAATTTGGAGTAGTCAACCAGGTGGTTTGGAGTTACAACATTGTTGTTTAATTTCACTGTTTTAAAATTAAGACTCAGGGCTAGGGATATAGCTCAGTTGGTAGAGTGCTTGCCTTGCATGCATAATGCCATGGGTTCAATCCCCAGCACCATATAAATAAATAAAATTAAATTAAGATTCAATTTTTTAGGACAATTTTGGGCTCATGGAATAATTAAGAGAAGTTATAGAGATTTCCCATACATCTCTTGCCTCCATATATATTTATTTTCCCCTATTATCAACATCCCCCCAGCCCCAAATGGTAGATTTGCTACAATTGAGCATACATCATTATTACCCAAAGTCCATAGTTTACATTAGGGTTTACTTTTATTTTTTTAATTGTCTTCCAGGACTGATGATTGAACCCAGGGCTCATGTATGCTAGGCAAGCACTCTATTAAGGAGATACACTCCCAACCTTTAGGGTTTACTCTTGATATACATTCTAGAGGTTTTATATTATATATGATGATATATATATTATCATATGTATCTACCGTTATAGTATCATACGGAGTATTTTCACTGCCCTATAAATTCTCATGCTTTGCCTGATCCTCTCTTCTTCCCGGCCCCTGGCAACTATTAATCTTTTTTACTGTTTCCATTATTTTATCTTTTCCAGAATATAACATACTCAGAATCTTACATATAAACTTTTCCAGATTGACTTCTTTCACTTAGTAATATACATTTAAGTTTCTTCCTTGTCTTTTCATAGAGCATTTCTTTTTTAGCACTGAATAATATTCTATTGTCTGGATGTACCACGATTTCTTTATCCATTCACCTGCCAGAGGACATCATGGTAGACCCCAGGTTTTGGCAATTAGGAATAGAGCTGTTATAAACCATCTATTTGCCGGATTTTGTGGGGATGATACGTGTTTAACTTCTTTGGGCAAATACCAAGGAGCATGATTTCTGAATCATAATTTAGGTTTATGTAAAAAGCTTTTGTAAAACTGCCAAACTGTCTTCCAGAGTAGCTGTACTATTATTTGCATTCTCATGAGCAATGATTGGGAGTCCCTGTTGCTCCATATCCTCATCAGCATTTGGTGTTATCAGTGTTCTGGATTTTGGCTATTCTAATTAGGTGTGTAGTGGTAGCTCATTGTCATTTTAGTTTGCAATATTATGTGGAGCATCTTTTCATATGGTTATTTGCCATCTGTCTGTCTTCATTGGTGAGGTGTCTGTTAAGGGTTCATTTGAATTGGGTTGTTCATTTTCTTAAAGTTGACTCTTATGAGTTGTTTATGTTTTGGATAATAGTACTTGATTAGATATCTTTTGAAAATATTTTCTCATTCTCTTGATAGTATCTTTCATAGAACAGATTTTTTTTCTCTTTTGGTGCTAGAGATTAAACCCAGGGCCTGGCTCTTGCTAACCATGTTCTCTACTATTGAGATGTAATCCTAGTCCCAGGATTTGTTTTTTTCTTTTTCTTTTTCTTTTTCTCAGTACTGGGGACTGAACCCAGTCCCAGAAATTTTTCATTTCATTTATTTATTTGTTTTTTTTATGATACTAGGGATTGGTACTCTTTACAACTGAATTACATCCCAGCCCTTTTTATTTCTTATTTTGAGAGAGGATCTCTCCCTGTTACCCAGGCTTTCCCAGCACTGTGATCCTCCTGCCTTAGCCTGCCACTATGCCAGGCTGAAATTTTTAATGTAGTTAAGCTTATCAATTTTTTCTTTCATGGATTGTGCTTTTGGTGTCGAAACTAACATTTCATCATGAAACTCGAGATCATCTTGATTTTCTCCTGTTATCTTCTAGGAGTTTCAAAGTTTTGTATTTTACATTTAGGTCTGTGATCCATTTTGAGTTTAATTTTAGTGAAGAGTGTAAGGTGTGTATCTAAATTCTTTTTTTTTTTTTGGGGGGGGGGGCAGGTGTGTATCCAGTTGTTCCATTGTATTTGTTGTCTTTGTTCCTTTGTCAATGATTGTTTGACTATATTTAAGTGGATCTATTCCTGGGTTGTCTATTCTGTTCCACTGATCTATTAGTTTATTCTTTCACCAATACTATACTATCTTGATTTCCTGATTGTTTTAGAGTAAGTCTTAAAGTCAGACAGTATCAGGCATCCAATTTTGTTCTCCTTCCAGATTATATTGCTTATTCTGGAACTTTGGCCACTCTTTATAAACTTTAGAACTAGTTTTCTGATATCCACAAAATTATTTGCTGGGATTTTGATTGAAATTGTATTGCATCTCTGTATTATAGATATGCATTATAGATATGAATTTTAGATATGCATTATCTCAGGAAGAGAACTTGGAAGCATGCTCCTGGTATTCCCAGAATTTTTGTTCTTATCACCATCACTATTACTCCTTTTCCCCTAGTGTCATTCCTTAGGAATATAATATCCTTTCAAAATTGTGCCACAGAATTACAGTGTCTCAGTGTTCTTGGACAAATCAGATTTGTTCTGTTCCCTTGGTTTCCAAGGAGAGCAGAGAAGGATCCACATAAAAAATTAAGGTGGCAAGAGGCCTGCCATTTCAACCCAAGCTAAAGGAGCTTCTAAGCTTTTCCTAGATTCTCAGAGTATCATTGAGATAGTCAGAATCCCGTTGACCCAGTAACCCAAGGCAGGAGAAGAGGTTATATTTTTCCTTAGGATCCATCCAATTTCAAAGGCATTTTTGTAATAGAAATACCCTTAACAACAAAAACAACCCCCCCCCCAAAAAAAAAGAAAGAAAGAAAAGAAAAAAGAAAAAGAAAGAAAGAAAAAATAGCCAAACAAACGAAAACCTTTAAAATATCATAGGGCTCTTCAAAAGACAAGATATTTTCAAAAATTGCTAAATGTCTGCTTCATTTTTCTATCTGCTTATTTGTGGCATGTTTGCATTTGAATCTTGGCTGTCTGCCTCCAAAGTGACTGAACATTAGCAGAAACAATAAAATGTTAGCTCCTCTGTTTGTATTTTTAAAAAATTTGTTGTCTTTGTTCTTATGTATGGGCCTGTTCCTTTGTTCATAGCAAATTCTGGCTTTATAGGAAACAAGCACATTATTCTCTTCCAAAGCTAAGTTTAGCAGAACAGTTTTTCACTGGACAAGGTACTAAGCACCCAGTTTCAATTTCAACTCTGCCCATAACCCTGTGTGGAATTAAAATGGAGAGAAAGTGAAACAACAGAAAATAGGGAAGCAAATAAAAGAGATTCTAGTCCTTTGCTCAGCTATGTGACTGACCTTCTTTGAGATCTCCTATAAACAGCTCTATTTCAACCTTCTAGTTATCATTTTATAACTAGAGCATTCCTTTTCACCACAGAGGTGCTTAAGGGTTTTGAAAATTCCAAATGAAAAGACCTTGTCAATCTGACTGGTTTTACCCAGACCTAATTTTACATCAAACTACAGATAGTGCTAACACTGTAGCTTAGAGTGTAGACCTGATTGCCCTAGATTTTCTCCTCCTTTTTCCTGTATGGCCGGGGTTACAGGAGGGCAGACACCCTGTAGGCTGCACTCCCCTGGCATCTGGGTGGTCAAGAGAAAGGAAGAAACCACTTCTTCCTCTCACTCCTTCTGTGCCTCAGGCAGCTACACTAGGAGTCCTGGCTCCTCTGAACTTCCAGCAGTGGTTCTGGCTCCTATGAACCAACTCTACTCCCTGGATCTGGTAACACAGCCTCAGCTCTTGACCTTGCAGGTTAGCAGATGGGAGAACAGGAGTTTCCTGCTTTTGCTGCTCTCTACTGCATTTTCTCTTCAGTCACTCATATAATCCATTTCCTGTTTCAAATACTTGCAGTGGCTTGTTTATGTGATTGAAATCTGAATAATTCACATATCTATGAAGGTCAAGGAAAGTTATTTTATCTTATCTTTTCCCAAGAGAAGAGAAGAAAGAAGTAAGGAAGGAAGGGACATCAGTTTATTTCTGCTTCTTCTTAAGACCTTCTCAGGCCCCCGTTACTCTGTCTGTACTTAAATGCTGGAGGCAGCCCATTCATGTGGTTTCAGTGTCCTTTTCAGACTGAAACCAACAGGTCTAAGTAGGCTGGGCTTTGGGGATGAAGGAGGAAGAAACCCAAGAACCACTTGTAGAAGGATCCCAGGCAAACTCAGACCTTCTGGAACTGGGAACTCTGCAATTTCTAACTAGGTTCAGGTTCCTCCCTGATGGCCTGGTATCCCATTTCTTGCTTTTTTTCCCACCCCACTTCCCATATATATCCTCCCAAACTCTCCACTAACCCTCCTAGATTTTTATTTATTTATTTATTATTATTTTTTTTTTTTGGCATCAGAGATTGATCCCAGGGTGCTCCACCACTGAGCCACATCCCCAGCCGTTTTTATTTTTTATTTTGAGACTTGCACTAAGTCGCTGAGGCTGGCCTAGAACTTGCAATACTCCTGCCTCAGCCTCTTGAATCACTGGGATTACAGGCATGTACCAAGGTGCCTGGACATTTTGACAGATTAAAGGGGACTAGAAAGGTATTTTGCACACTGTCCCTCAATTGGTCTAACCCATTTCTCATGATGAGACTGGGACTTGGGGAGGAAAACTACACAAGTAAAGCATGATTTTCACTGCATCTCATCAAGGGTGCATAGATCAACATGACATCTGTGTTGGTGATAGTCTTTGTCACCTGGCTGAAGTGGCTTATATCAGATTTCTCTACTGTGAAGTTACTCTCATTTTCCCCTTTCCATACTGTTAATGTTAGAGTCTGTAAACAAGACAGGATGGCTCCTGGCATTTTGCCAGAGAAATGTTAGAGTCTGTAAACAAGTCTGGATGGCGCCTGGCAAAATGCCAGAGGGAGTGGTTTGTGAAGTAACACCAGCGAGCCATTAAGTGTGGAGATTTCTTATTGGTTGACTGATGTATCTATTTTATGTTAATTAAGATAAGCTGTGTGGAATGTATAAATACCTCTGTTGTCCTACAATAAACGGCTCCTACTCCTGCTGTATCAATCTACACAAGTTGTTCGTCACCCCCCGGTTATTTTGCTGCAGCGGGGCTGCGGCACCATACTGTACTATTGAAAATAAATTGCTCCGCACAGGCCATATTAAATAGTGGGCAGTTATACTCCACTTCTTTGACGGTAGAATATTGACATATATTACTGGGAATTCTAACTGGGAGATTTGTCTATTATTCTTCTACTTATTTATTTATATCAGTCTGGACTCATATATATTTACTATTAATCTGGGTTCTAATACTATAGTACTTTAGTTAGTTGCTTAAATTGTTCCAGCTTTGGCTACTGGGGAATCTTTGGCTATTGGTTCCTGGGGCCCCTTGATGTACTCAATCCTTGTGGGGTTTTTGAGCACTTCCTCACTGTCTGGCACTGTAGGACACTCTAGGCACACGTTGAGTGTTTCCTGACCTAAAAATCAGCTATTTTTCCAGGGAGCCCTGGTTCCTTCTATGGGAGAATGTTATTAGAATCCAAGGTCTGGGTGTACTTATTGCTATCTCTATGTCCCTACTCCTTTTTTATCCCTTTTGTAATCAGAGTGGACCAGCAATTCTTGAACCTGAGGCTCCAAGTCCTTTTTTTTTTTTTTCTTTACTCTGAAGATAATTTGCCTAGCAATAAAGCTCAAAATGTCAAAGCAGAAAAAAAAATGGTTGTTTGGGTTTAGGTTAGATCATTTTGGGGACTATCATAGATTAAGAGATTGGATCAAATGACTTCAAGTGTCACATCCACTGCTGAGGTTCTTTGCTATTTTATTCTAATGGCTTGATGTAGGATGGCAGTCTACTTACTTTTTAGATGAGATGAGATGAGAGAGATGAGAACATGGTGTGGGATGCGGAGTACACTGGTGTGGTGGGAGTGGGGAGTTATTTTATGCCAGATTTGAAAAGGTTGGAACTATAAGGGGGTGCCGGCCTGCTGGAATACTAGGCCACATTTCTTTAGGCTGAAGTAGCCATTTTATTTAAGAAACCAGACTGATCTATCTAATGTTCTGTAATACATGTTAGAGAAAGGCTATTCAGAGTGAAGTTGGCTGTGATGGCAGAGAAATGACAATGATGTGCCAGGTAGGTGGTTGATTCCACTAGGGGTCAAGGCTGGGGTGCCAATTTCTGTTCTGTTTCTTCATCAATACATGCATCCTTCTCTTTATTACCTAGTGGACGTAGACATTCAAGTCAACTCCTAGTATTTTAAATACGCTGTATAAAATTAAGTCTGAAGTGGACTGTATAGACTCACTTTCCTTCATAACATTCTGCTCCTATTAGGTTTCAAGCAATGTTAGAAAGCCCTAGAGGAAGTAGAAAAATGATATATGTAACACAGTTGCCTCACTGGATGATTGTATGTACATGTATAATCTCACTGCCTGGGGCTAGAAGACTGTAGAAGAGTGAGAAGGATTTTGAACCCTGAGGCAGGAAATATTAATATGTCTTTGTCTTTAAATTGGCATAACAAATACTGTCCAGCTTACTTTTTCCTTCTAAGTTTGTGTTATTTATTAATTTCCTCTTTGCATTCTGGACTTTGACATATTCCCATCCACCTCCCCATCCCTACTTTTGAGTCATTCTTCTGTGTCTGAGTTTGGGTAAGATGGGTTACCTATTTATTAGGATAATCACGCTCTGAAAGGATAATAATTTATACAGAGGCAGCTTACTGTGCTTCAAACCTTCACTAAATTAATAACCTTGAAGAGGAAACTCTAATCCTCACCTTTAAAGTTCTTTGGTATTTTTAAGACCTGGTTCTCTTACCTCTTCTTAGCTCTGCAGCTGTCTTCATCTAACTCTTAGAGTATTTGTATTGATCATCTGTAAATGATAACTGTTCAGATTAAAAAGTAGTCATACCTGAGTGCAGTGGTGCATGCTTGTTATCCCAGCGGCTTGGGAGGCTGAGACAGGAGAATTGCAAGTTCAAAGCCAGCTTCAGCAAAAGTGAGGCGCTAAGCAATTCAATGAGATCCTGTCTCTAAATAAAATACAAAATAGGGCTGGGGATGTGGCTCAGTGGCTGAGGGCCTCTTAGTTCAATCCCTGGTACCAAAAAAAAAAAAAAAAAGTGGTCATTATTTTCACTAAGAAGACCAAGCCCTAGATTTTTGATCCATTCTAAAATTCTTGCTTGTTAAAATGTTGATACTTGGATGTTTCCCTTAATCCTTAATACCATTTATTTAGTTTCTTTTGTGTGTGTGTGTGGTGCTGGGTATTGAAATTGGGCCCTTGTGCATGTGAGGCAAGCACTCTGCCAACTGAGCTATATCCCCAGTTCCTCCCTCAATATGATTTAGAGTGGGGGAAAATACTAATAAAGTAAGTGGTTTTTATTTGCATTTGTTAAATATTTTTAGTAGCATTTCAAAGTGGCGTTTTAAAAATAAACCAAAACATCTCATTTGGCCTATACTGTATGTCCCATGAAAAGCAAATGGCTACCCCAGAGGCTGAGGCAGGAAGCCCACAAATTTGAGGACAACCTGGGCAGCTTAGCCAGACTCTTTCTCAAAATAAAAAATAGAAAGGGCTGGGGATGTAACTCAGTGATACAGTGCCCTTGGGCTCAATCCCCAGTATCTCCCAACTGCCTCCCCCCAACAGGAGCAAAGGAGACTAAGGCCCTGAAAGCAAGCTAAAGTACCAAAGAATTTTGCTGCCTGGAAGGCAGAAAAGCAGAAGTGACTTCAGAGAAAGGAGGAAGGGGTTTTAGAGGAATAAACACAATGGAGGGTTCTGACCTGAGGAGTGGTTACCTCTTCCTGCCTTTGCTGGGAAATGTCACAAGGTTTTTAACACATGAATTTGGATAGTAAGGGCAAAAGACTTTCTTGGGTTCCATATGGTGAGGGGAGAAGAAGAAAGTCAAGTCTATCAAGCCCAGTGATGCACAAAACAGGAGTTGGGCCAGGGCAGACTCCCGAAAGTAACTTATCCATCATTTACCTGCTTGTTGAGATGCATATTTCATGATGGTTTTTTTTTTTTTTTTGGGGGGGGGGTGCTTTGAGTTTTTTTCTTCTTTTCCTTTTTCCTTTTTCTCTTTTTCTTTCTTTGTGGTGCTAGAGATTGAACTCAGGCCCTCAAGCATGTGAGGCAAGTGCTCTGCTACTGAGTTACATTGCCAGCCCTGCAGTTTTTATTTAATAATTATGACTACTCCTTTTTATTTATTTTTTACACACGGAGAAAAAGTGACATTTAACCATTTACAGGTCAGCTAATGGGAGAACAGGAAATAGTCTGATTCTTAAATTTTGCCTGCAATGATTGCCATCCCTTCAGAAGAGGGCTTCTCTTTGTCACTTTCATTATTGTTTCTGTGCAGCGTACCAATGATTTGAAGATGGCATTTTAAGTGGGTGTAGGATGGGGCTGGAAAGAACTATGCATTTTCATCAATCCCCACCTTCCTGAGCATCACAATGGAAGTCTTTGCCAAATGGGAGTGGAATGGAAGGGGCCATGGGACATTCTCCGGCTGGCCTCAGACAACGCTGACAGCACCCATCAGCCACTCAGCACTTTTCCAAGTAGCAGCTGATGCCCGACTCCTCAACTTTAACCCAGGAAAAGAAGGTCATCTCAGGAAAGAGAAGCACATCAAAGATTATGCTGGTGGCCTGCTGGAGAGTGTGTCTTTCCAGATTTTCTTTAGCTCAGTGTCAACACCCTCTTTGGGGATAGAAATGCAAGTGCATTTCTGTCAAGGAATAAACTATATATAGATTCATCATTGCAGGCTGAGAGAAAGAAAATGGTTTTATCTTAGAGCATTGGAAGAAATCATAATAATTACCATTTTTGAGCATTTACTAAGTGTTAGGCACTATGCTTAGTGTCTTACATAAATTGTCTCGTTTGATCCTTAAAACAATCAGTGCTACACCTCATTTTTCTTTAAGATTAGCTTCTTCCTCTAGTAGGCCTTGTGATTAAAACACTACTTATTTAAAATTACATCCTGTCTTTGACGTATGCTTTACAATAATTGTACCATACTGTAAAATATGTATGACTTGAATTTCATTTATGAAATGCCTTGTTTCTCTGCACAGTTTTTCTTATACTATCACCTATTTATTATCATGA